>NW_023659259.1:0-7500 GCF_015228065.2 Penaeus monodon
CCATTGGTTTTGCATTGAATTCGTTAGCGGGTATCTATGATGATTTTGATGCGTTAACTGTTTTTGTTCGCAGAGATTGAAATTAATTTAAATTGTAACACTGTTACTGATGAAGTGAATGGTGGACTTCATACTCAGAGTGATGTGACATGATGGTGTGGAGCTTAGGTAGTGTTAAGTGCTTGAATGGCTCTCACTTTCAGCTGTCACTACTGGCTAGTCTGGTGCGAAAAAGGGAGCATCTCTGCATAAGTCTCCCATGCCAGTTCATAGGCTCTCCATCATTGAGACTTCTGCAGTGCCTCCTCGTGGCCACCCATGGAAACTAGGCACCTTGCGATCCCAGGATAAACTGTGGCAGATCTTGAAGCAGTAGGAAGCCCTAGAGTCATGGCCTACCAGTGTGTTGGACTGCCCCAGTTCTGTACCAACTTCTACCCCTCAGTCCCATAGGGGTTAATTGGTGGCCAGGAGAGGTGGGCCTTGCAATTCTTCCCCAGATAAAACTCACTGGCAATGATTTGTATAATTGGAAATGCAGGGGGTTGTGAGTCCTGTTGGGAGGGCTACTGCTGGGTCCAGGATGGGAATTGGGAGTTACTCATCCCACGTTTGACCTGTCAGCCGCCAACCCAGTCTGAGGCTTATAGGGCAAAGCCCAAGGGAACCCCATAGGCAGACACACCTGTCCCCCTTTATATGGGGCAATGTCAGTTGTCAGGGTTGAAGAGGTGGTGTCCACCTGGATTGACTGCCCAAGGCTTAACCTGAGGCAGGCTATCCAGGTAGGACTTTGGAACATTCAGCGTAGCAGCAATGAGCATTTACCCATGCTATTGAGGTAACTGAAGCAGGTAGGAGTTAAGGTGGGCTGCTCTCTCGAAGGTGAGACCTGTCAGCTGCTCGAACAAGTATGTATGGGTACCATACTACTGGTCAGGTCAGGGCAATGGTCACTATCTCACTATCTCCAGGTGTAGCCACAGCCATCTCCAGCCACCTTTAAGCCGTCGGTAGTTAAAGGTCACACCAGTTGATGAGCGTATAGTGGCATTGAGACTGAAGTATGCTTTTGGCTTCATGTCTCTTATTGCCGTGTACACGCCTACCGATGTTTTGTAAACTTGTAGAGAAAGAGGCATTCTATGACAAACGCACATTTGTGCAAGTGGTCCCATAGATGAAGGATTTTCTGGTTCATGGTAACAGCACTCCAACCCATATAGCATGGCAAAATGATACAGGTACTGTGGCCAAGGAGGTTGACCACAATCTTGTCAGCACTTGCTGGAGGAGCCTCCAGAACTGCAGTGCCATGGTCTGTGGCACTGACCATAGACAGGTTGTAGCTACCCTTCGGGTCCACTTCAAATCTCCCCATCTCCTTAGTGGCACTTCAGGGTGTTGCAGTACAGGGGTTCATTAGCAGACGCCCGAGGCAAGGCAGAATTACATCTCACTAGAGACACTGGAGACCACAGATGCATGTTGCATGGCTCGACTGAATGACATTCAAGATTTGTACCGTTCCTTGGTGCACAAGGCTTGGCCACTCCTGAGAAGTGACAAGGAATAGATAATCTCATATAATGTTGGGGTTTGTAATGTTGGGCTGTGTATTTTGAGCAGCTGTACCAGAAAGACCCTCCAGTAGTTAGTTTGGATGCAAGTGGTGTCAGTATACCTATGTAGTGAGGAAAGCTGCTGCATATGTAATATCCCTGCTGAACTGCTAAAGCTGGAGGTGAACCTGTGGCATAGGGTTTGTATATGGTCTTGCCATCTGGCAGCCTGTTTCCATTTCCCCTGTCCTGTTTAGGGGCATGGTAATCCTCTCTCTGGAAAGGGAATGGAGATCAATGGGGACTGTAGCAGCTACCATGGCATTACACTGCTCATTATACCAAGCAAAGTTTTCGCCCACATTCCTCTGAAATCAATCTGTGACCACCTACTAAACACACACAAGACTGGAGCAGTCTGGATTCACTCCTGGCAAGTCTACAACAGGTCATATCCTAGCGGTTCAAGTAATTGTAGAACACAGTTGTAAATTTGGCCACATGCTGCTAGCAGCCTACAACCAACCTCAAGAAGGCATTTGACTCAGTGTATTGTGAATCACTATGAGAGATCCTGAGACTATGGGAACTCCAACACCAATTATTGGTTTATAGGAGGCCTATATACTGGTACAAAAGTGCTGTAAAGTGTGGTGGGAACCTGTTGAGCTTCTTTCCTCAGGGTGAGGCAAGGCTGTGTCCGTGCACCAAACACTTTTCAACACTTATTTGGACTGGCTAATGGGCAGAGATACTACCCAAAGTCATTGTGGAGCTACACTGGGCAACATCAAGGTCACCAACCTCAACTTTACCAACGATGTTACCATCCTGAGTCTCTGGAATCACTGGTGGTGGCTTTTGATGCATTGAGCAAAGAGGTTGAATTCCTGGGCCTAGAAGTCTTATGGGCCAAGACGAAGATCTAGGTTTTGGGAACCTATTCAGTCGAGACATGCTTGTGGTGAGGACACTGAAGTCAATTGATAGCATAGTACTTGTCTTTGGGCTCTCAGACCAGGAAGTCAGTAATGGATTGGTCTGGCAGCAGTAGACATGAACTCAGTCAACAAGAGCATTTAGAGATTTTGCACCTATGCAGAAGGAGAAGGATATTTGTCTTCAAGCCTTGATACTGGTAGTTTTACCCTATGGAAGTTGAAACCTGGACGCTATCTATCGCTTGGAGTCCCATCTTGATACCCTTTGTAACAAGTCCCTATGCCGGATCATGGGGTACAGCTGCAGGACCATGTGTCTACTGGTGGCTACACTGTGAAACCGGCATGGGACCTGTTACCTGCATAATCCGGGATCACCAACCTTGCTCGTTTCACTGTGGATGACCCTGCCCATTAGGTTTCTATCGGGACGTAGCACACAACATTGCTTTGGCAGAGTACTTTTCACACTCTAATCCAGGGAAGCACACTGTTTTTTCTTGACCTTAAGTCAGCTTTTGACATTGCAAACAGAGAAGTTATCCTAGAACAATTAGTAAACTTTGGCATCCGGGTAAGATATTGAACTGGATTAGAATGTATCTCTCGAACAGATCTGCAAGTGTCCTGTTCAGGGGAGTGAGAAGTTCCACTTCACAGTCTTTTGAACTTGGGATGCCACAGGGAGGATTCTCAGCCCTATGCTGTTCAATGTGCTCATGCACAAGCTGGTGGCAGATATCCCACTTGGGGATGGTGAATCCATTATATGCTATGCTGATGACATATGCGTCAGCATCATCACAAGTGAGGATGCAAATAATTCTCGACAGAATCACAGCAAAGGCACATGAGTGTGATTAGTCATTTCCGCTGAGAAAACAATGGCTCTAACCCATGTATCATACCCCCACCCACTTTCGCATAGGTGACCAGAGCTTTGACATATGCCACAAGTATAAATATCTCGGGGTGAATGTAAATGATGCAGACCTGGTCCTCTCTCTAAAGAAGAGACTCTGGAGAGATTGAAACCTTTGAAGTTCTTGTCGGAAGAGAACATGGCATCATGTTAGCTCGCTAGACTGTTTTACTTGGCTTTTATAAGGTCAGTTGTAGACTACCATGCACTGCACTTGTTGTCAGTGTAAGGAATCAGAAATAGGTAGTTTGGAGGTAGTGCAAAATGAAGCTATGAGGATTATCCTCGGCGCCCGAGAACAGCAAGGATAGTAAACATGAGATCAGAATTAAACTTACCATCCATTTCTGATAGAATAATATTTATTTCCACCTATTTGGGGTCAAGCTCTGAGGGAACCCTCGTATCTCTCAGATTTCCAAAACAACTGCAACATAAAATCACGCAAGTAGACGTGACAATCACAACACACACGCGCTCCCTCTGATACACAAAATCTCCATGAACATTATAAAACTCAATGTTCCAATTAGTAAAATACCAAAAGGTCGATCCATTCCATCATGGAAAATTCAACATTGATCGTGCACCTTACATGTCTACCACAAAAAAACAGGGTGCATAACTGTGTGTTGAAACAAATTGCGCTAGCAACGTAACGGAACACACAGAATCTATGGGTGATGATGCATATGAGTGTTACGCCGACGGATCCGTACAGTCTGGATACAAAGCTGTGTTGTGCTTGCGCTGTATACAAAAATGGCTTACTACAACATCAAGTTAATATGAGAATACAAAACTGGGCCAGCACTACACAAACGGAGCTGGCAGGTAACTCCTCGCAACGGAATTCTTAATGTCTAGGGCTCTGGAGTAGTTTTCTGTGACTCTCAAAGTGCTCTTCGGACGCTAAATTCTTTCAAAGCAGGTGGCGATGAAGAAATTGTGAGTTGCATTAAACGTAACGTAACTTATGCAATAGAGCGCAATTTCAACATTCAGTTTGTATGGATACCATCTCATGTTGGCATACGCCAAGCACGACCACGTAGACAAATTGGCGAAAGAAGCCTGCAGCAAGGATATTGTGAACATAGATCTTGGGATGCCTTTGCTAGGGTTGCACATATATTGAAAAGTTCTCATAAGGAAGACTAGTAGATCTGATTAACACTCAAAGGCCTGAAAGCTGTACCATAAGGCACTACGATCAGTATAGGGATGGCAAGCCTTCCTATGGGTGGCACCGAAGTCAAACCAGACATTGTGACGTGGTTATTGCCAGAATACGTTTTAGGTTACAGAATGTACTGGCAACTGCACGGTGCAGAAGTGCAGATGATCTAGATGTAGACTGTGTACGAAGAAAACAAACGAACGCTTGAGCACTATATCTCGGAATGTCATGTGATACAGCCTTTCAGACCACCTAACATGAGGTATAAAGAACTATGTGAATATTTCATTTCATCTGATACATTGGAAGATATACTCGTACTTTACCCTAATTTACTATGTGATAACTCCCGTATGCAAATAACAGTGTTATTCAAACACAGTGGCAAAAGCATATGTAAGTAATAATTTTTGTATGATGTATGATTTATATTTATATTTTACCTTGTACAACTACAGTAGTTACAGCCTACTGTACAATGTCAGATATATGTAAAACTGTAATCATGATTGCCCACGCCTGAGCAGATAGCCAGGGTGGTAAATAAACTTACTTAACTTAACTTAACTCTGTACAAGACCATCCTGGGTGGAGGAAGCGCATGGGACGACAGACCTGTCGGAGGAGCTAGAAATGGGTAGAGGCCCTGCCTGAAGACTCGCCATCAGGGACCCCGAGGCTGGAAGCGAAGGGTGGATGCAGCCATGAGCCATTGTTAGCCCCCCCCCCCCCGATGAGGAGGAGGAGTAAAGCCCTGAGGACTAGAAAGTACAATGATCTTTTTTTTCTCCCGCGTGTAGTATGATTTCGGTATGATTCCCTGGAGATTTTGGATAGGGAGTATAATTAGTGTTTATTTTGCTAAAGATTCCTTCATAAAAATTAACATTTTATTTATTGTCCCAGTAAAAAGTATATCTTTATAGTTAATCAGTTTCTCTCACCTATATCATATTACATGTCTGTGTGTGTAAATTGTAAACTTGGACCTGTGTTGACGGCTACCGTGATTCAAGATTTAATTTTTATTTGTTGGTTCTTTTCTTTGCAAGGGAATTAAGTTGAATTCATGTTATTTTTTATTTATTCGTTTTTTTTTTTATAACATAAATGTTGACCCTAAGTAGGGAAACATACCATTAGATTTCATCTCGTTTGGCTGTATACTTTCACAAGAATACACAGGAAGTAATGTTATTTCCCTGTACCACAATTCCATTTACTTTGGTACAGAGCACATTATTTTCACCCTTTACTGTACTTATTTGTAAATTCACTTGTGGTCATTACTTGCAATGTTTTTTTTAAAGGGACTATCCTTTACAAGGCAAGCTTTAGACTGATCATTCAGTAAAGCATATGCCAAGACTTGATTTTCTTTTTCAGTATTCTTGTGTAACCACATTATCATGCTGTGTGACTCAAATCCTGCCTGATACAGATTTAGCTAAAGCTCCTGGTTTCTTAGACTCCTCAGATTTATCATCCTATTTTCGACTGGTATTTTCTATAATATAACATCATGAATACATGTTGGACGCTCTTGTCACACATGGGTCAACTTTCTTTTTTTCTGCATTTTTTATTACATATCCACGTTTCAATCAACTGTAATGTAGATAGTCAATTTTTTCTCTGTTGATCAGCTCCTTATTTTTTTGTTTTATTTTTTTTTTTTTACAATTATCCAATGCATGTTTTTCCTTATGGTAAATACATTGTAATTTTGTGGTACTCCGTTTTCTCCCATCTTTATGAATTTTCTCTATTTGCAGTTCATTTTCGCCTTAATTGCGTTAACCATAGACCTTTTTGCATCAGCTTTTATAAATTGTCTGTCCTGCCAACCCTGTTCCTGTTACAGTTGAACCTTTACTATGACTGTAACATTACTGCAATATAGGAAGATATTGGATCACAAGCTTTCTTTGCCTCCTTTTCTATAAACTAATAAAAGACACTAACCTCTGGATATCCCGCTTGTAAACTGGAGCTAACTTTTGCAAGACAAGGCTGCTTTTCTGTGGGCCATTTAAAACATTTAGGTATCTTGTTGTAGTCTTTATAGTGTCACAATTATTTAGGAAGTCTGACAACTTTTGTAGAGCTGGACCATCATTAATTGCAACATTTGGCCACTTTCTTAATTTCTTCCTAAAAGTACTTCAAACTCTGGACGAGGCAAATCTCTTTTGTCTTTCATTAAACCTACCAAAGATTGTAGTAAGTTCCTATCAGAGTGATTCGACATATCTTGCCCACTTGCTGGCTGCTGAATAGATGAGTAATGGCGAGAAGAAATATATTTGCTAGACATTAAAGGTCATATAGCACTATGGAAAGCATTGTGGGGAAAAAGGTAGAAATGAGTTAACGATTAGAATAAGATGTGTTAGTTGCCAAAGGCTGTAGATGGCTGCAAGAAAGAATGGTAGCGAAAAAGGTATATAGGTGGAAGCAAATACTGATAATTTTGATGGAAGATTTGAAATTGAGATGTTAATTTTCTATGATGCACATTAAGTTAACTCACTTTCTACATCATCTACACCTTTTTCTGTAAGAATTCTTTCCCTGACAACTGTCATTTCCTTTTTCTGTTGATGCGGTCAATACTCTTGATGTACCTCATCCCTATTGGGGGAAAACTTGCAGGCGTGGTCCTTCTTCGGTTGCCTAGTCCTTTTGATCTATTTTGCTGGCTTCAGAACATGATTCTCCGGTTTCAGGGTCTCACTTGTAACAGGTGCTCAACAGGTTTCTACCATGAAAGACTGTGGTCAACTCCTTGACTGAAGAAACATTAGCTCAAGTCTCTTTTTCTCTCTCTTCAGTCTCTCTATCTCATTCTTGTAGCCCGAAGAATTTGCTAGACGACAGTTTAACTGATGCATA
>NW_023659259.1:12500-21737 GCF_015228065.2 Penaeus monodon
TAAAAGTAAAAAACCCATGGGTTACAGCTGCATTGACCCAGAGTTCTTAATATCAATTTTCTGAATGGATGGGTGGGTGCTTCACACACAAGCTGATGTGAAGTGATGGTGTGGTAGCCTAAATAATGTTAAGTGCTTGCATGCCTTCTCGCTTGCAGCTTCCACCACTGGCTAGCCCAGTGCGAAAAAGGGAGCAGCTTTTGCATGAGTCTCCCCTGCCAGGTCAACAGCCTCTCAATCATCAAGACTTCTGCAGTGCCTCCTCATGGCCACCCATGGGTAACTGGGCACCTTGCTGTCCCAGGCTAAATTGTGGGGATCTCAGAGCAGCAGGAGGCCCCAGAGGTATGGAACCATGGCCCACTGGCGTGTGGACATGCTCTGGCTCTGTACTAACTCCTGCCCGCTAGCCAGCCTGGGGTAATGGGGCGGCTCGGGGGAGGTGGCCCTGCCAGTCCTCTTCCCCCCAGAAAGACACACCGGTAATGCATCATTTAAATGGATATGCTGGGGGGAGGGGTGTTATCCCTCCTACCCAGCAAGTAAGGTGGGCTGTGGGTCCCGCTGGGAGGGCAAATTGTCGGGGCGCAGGATTGGAACGAGAGTTACTCATCCCACCTGTGCCCCGGCAGGCGCCAACCCCCATGAAGCTTCTGGGGCAAAGCCCTCGGAAACCCCACAGGCAGATGGGCGGCCTAACAGCTCGCCAACCCCCTTTATTTGGGGCAGCGTCCCGGGGGGGGCGGCAGAGGTGGAGTACACCCGAGGCTCAACCTCAGGCAAGCTCTCCTGGTAGGTGCTTGGATCATCCGGTCCTTGCGGCAGGATGATGGTTACCTCTGCTATAGCGGGATTTAAAACAACTGGGAGTTGAGGTGGCTGCCCTCTCAGAGGTGAGAAGATCTGGTAGCGGCACGATCAGTATGGGTGGGTACACCTACTCTGGCTCCTGGTACGAACACTCCAACCCGCATTGCTGGACATGGTACAGTGATTCGGGTACAGTGGCCAAGGAGATTGACCAAATTCTTGTTAGCACGAGATGGAGTATCCTCCAGAATTGCAGGGTTTACCGGAGTGCTGAGTACTGGGGGCACTGACCATAGGCTGCTTGTGGCTACCCTGCAGGTCCACTTCAAAACTCCCTGTCCTCCAGTGGCCACCCTAAGGTGTTTCACCTGGACAGACTAATGGAGGAGGAGTGTGCCTGTGGGTTCACCATGGCAGTCTCTGACTGATTCACAGAATTCGACAACCTGATGAACCCAGTTGCTCTGTGGGAGCTCTTCAAGCATGTAACACTCGAAACAGCCCCAGGAGTCCATTGGCGTACGCCCGAGGCAAAGCAGAATTCCATCTCCCTGGAGACATTAGAGGCCACTGAAGGGTGTCGCATGGCTCAGCTGAATGGCAATCAAGTCTTGCGGCGCTCCATGGTGGCATAGGGCTCAGACACTGCTGGAGAAGGGACAAGGAACAGTTCATCAGGAATCTTGCTGAGGAGGTTGAAGGTCATTTCTTGGTAAACGACCTTCGCCCTGCCTACCAAGCCCTGAGAAAGCTGAACTCTAAGCCCTCCTCACAGATGACTGCAGTCCGATCAGCGGATGGACGGATCATCTCAGATCATGTTGGGGTTTGTGAATGTTGGGCTGAGTATTTTGAGCAGTTGTACCAGGTAGACCCTCCAACAGTTAGCTGGATGCAAGCGATGTCACAATACCTGTGCCAGACCCACCCATCAGCGAGGAACCTCCTACCCTAACAGAGAGGTTAGGATGGCGATTTCCAAGCAGAAGAGTGGGAAAGCTGTAGGCATATGTGATATCCTCGCTGAACTGCTAAAGGCTGGGGCGTGGAACCTATGGCATGGGTACCTGCATACAATCCTAACTGCCATCTGGCAGTCTGGTACCATTCCCCCTGACCTGCTGAGGGGCGTGTCATCCCTCTCTGGAAGGGGAAAGGGGAAGCAACTACTGTAGCAACTACTGTGGCATTACACTGCTAAGCATACAAAGTTCTCACCTACATTCTTCTGAACGGATCCGCAACCACCTGAGACTCAGGGAATTCTGACACAGATTATTGGCCTAATAGCAAGCCTTTATACTGGTACTGAAAGTGCTGTAAAGTATGGTGGGGGTCTGTCAAACTTCTTCCTGTTAATTCAGGGTGAGGCAAGGCTGTGTCCTTGCACCAACACTTTTCAATAGCCGTATGGACTGGATAATGGGCAGAGCTACTAGCCAAAGTCAGTGTGGAGCAACTCTAGGCAATATCAGAGTCTGAGACTTTGACTTTTCCAACGATGTTGCTATCCTATCTGAGTCCTTGGAGTCACTGGTGGCAGCTCTTGATGCATTTAACAATGAGGCAAAGCCCTTAGGCCTAGAGGTCCTCCTGGACAAGACCAAGATTCAGGACTTTGGGGGCCTGTTAGGGGAACCCATTCAGTCAATCTATGCTTGCAGCGAGGACGTTGAAGTTACAGAGTTTTACATACCTAGGTAGCGTAGTCCATATCTCTTGGCTGTCAGACCAAGAAGTCAATAGACGGATTGGTCTGGCAACAGGAGCCATGAACACGATCAACAAGAGCATTTGGAGATGTCATTACCTATGTAGAAGGACCAAGCTGCATGTCTTCCAAGACCTTGATACTGCCAGTTTTGCTCTATGGACGGGAAACCTGGATGCTGTCCAGAGTCTTGGAGTCTCATCTTGATGCCTTTTGTAACAAGTCCCTAGATCATGGGGTACAGTTGGCAGGACCACGTGTCCAACTGGCAGTTACAACCGTGAGACTGGCATGGGACCTGTTACTTGCATAATCTGGGATCACCAACTCAGGCTATATGGGCACCTAGCTCGTTTCCCTGTGGACGAACCTGCCCATCAGGTTGTCTCTTTGCGAGACAAGCCTGGGTGGAGGAGGCCTGTGGGACGGCCCAGGAAATCATGGCTTGGGCAGCTCGACGAGACCTGTCGTGAGGAATTAGAGATGTGCCATGGGTCTGCCTGGAGACTCGCCTTGAGGATCCTTGTGGCTGGAAGCGAAGGGTGGATGCGGCCATGTCCCCAAGTCGGCATTAGCCCCTTGATGATGATGATGATGATTTTCTGGAAGTTGTCAGAAATGCTAATAGAGAGGGTACAGGGGACTTGTCTGGAAAGCCTGGAAAACTTTCCGTGCATGACAACCAGGATTATAGTAAAAAAAAAAGTATGGAGTATTTACCTTGACAAAAAATAAGCCACTTTGATTATGGCAAAAGGTGCACAAATAAAAATAAGGTAGATACAGGACAGAGAAGAGAGATCAACCCTTCATTTTCTAAGTCCCCATCCATGTTTACCTTGCAAGGAACAAAACAAATGTGACACATAACTCATTACTTGCGATCTTTCAAGTATCATGTATTGCTATACATATGTGATTATCAGCTTCTGTTTCCTGAATTCATGTATGTAATACATTCGATTAGTTTTATTATACTTCTTTTAAGGATAAAGCTGGGACTGGTTTCTTATTTGATAAAAAAGCTCTTGGTTGCAGTATAAATGTATACCCCACATCATCAGTGTATATCTCTTACCAAACCAGTATAATAGTCGCAAGTAGTCAAACTGCATGATGCCATGAACAATAAGCAACATGAAATAGTCCTTGGCTATTATTGTTATTGTAGATTTACAAGACATTGTCATTGGGTATCTTCTATAGATGAATTTTAAAAATCTATTTAAAAATGGGCTTTTCTAGAGAAAAGTTTTTAAAAACACAATCTCAAAGTGATTTGATAAGTCCCGATAGCAGGGGAGGGTATGAAGTAGATCAGGGAAATTATGGTGTAAAACAGGCTAAAGTAAGAAGAATGGAGTACAGAAATGTGTAAAACAAGCATGAAAAATGCTTAAAATCGGATAATGAAATTCTTTGGCTTTCCCCACCATCTTTGAAAGTCTACGGATTGAAGCGCCAACTTTTGAAAAACTATGGGAACCAAACACATTCAGTAAAAAAAAAATTTAAGATCCCCTATGGTAATCGTACATTGCATCCTAACCAATAAACCAATTTAACCTCAACTCTGTGGGATTTATACACTATGATCTATATATTCTCTATGCCCCTTGGATCCCCACGGTTTTATATTCACCTAGCCAGAGGGCATAGCCCCATGGACCCCCTTGGCATTAAGAAAATATGATGTGTATATTCCCAAGCCAGGGGGCTCTGCCCCCTTGACTCCCAGGGTAAAACTACATACCTTTATATAGCAAAACATGAAACATTTCTTCACACCGTCAATGGTCAGCAGTGCTTGGTTTCTAACCACTTTTTTTAATATCAGGCTGTGATAGATACTAATGTCTATTTGTTCTCACCAGCATTTCTCAACGAATGGCATCACACAGCCTGTCAAATCTCCCAGTGGTAAAACACACATGCGCAAAGTTATTGTACAGAATAGCATAAATGATTGCCAAAACATATAAAAGAGGTATAATAAAACTAAAAGATGCATTACATACATGAATTCAGGAAAACAGAGTGATAATTACAAAATAATCATTCTCAATACATGGAGTACTCGATAGATTGCAGTAATGAGTTACACATCACATTTGTTTTGTTCCTCGCAAGGTAAACATGGATGGGGACTTCCAAAATGAAGAGTTGATCTTTTCTCTTCTCTGTCCTGTATCCCTTATTTTCAATTTGCACACCTTTTGCCATAGATGAAAAGTGGCTTAGTTTTCATCAAGGTAATTACTCCATATACTTTTTTTTACTGTAATCCTGGTTGTCATGCATGGAAAGTTTTCCATGGATTTTTATCAGTGAAGGATGAAGATAAAGAAATGGCAGCCTCTGCCCTGGAAATCTAAGAATCCTCCATGAATTCAGGGCAGGATGGAGCCTATGATTGATATGTGGGAGTGCCGATACTGAGTCCGTCCTATGTGCTATCCTGCTGTACATACATGATTGATTTTTTTTATGTCCAGGGCGGATTGGGAGGCAGCAGTCACTATAGGGGACAGCAAGGAGCATGGCCACCTGTTTTTTATATATTAATCAATTCTCTGCATATTTTTCATAGTTTACCCACAATTTTCCTAGTACTTTTCATGTCCTCCCCTACTACTGGGAACAAGATTGTGGGAATTGGGGGGGAGGGTCCTCAGCGTGATTTCTAGATGTATGGATAGTGAGAGGAATCCGTTGATACCACTGTTGATGTGATTGGTCATTTTGAAGTTATTCTGAATATTATCTTTTTTTTTTTTTTTCAACAAAAAATGTACCAGAAAGGACTTAGTGTTTATGAATTTATTCATTCCTTACCCTGTCATTCATGAAAGTCATATTGACATGCACAAAAACTGTATCCCATCAGAGAACTTTTTGTTTTCATTTGTTTTAGTTAAGACACACATTTTTTGCAGCAATGATATTTCCTCTGTTTCAGATTCTTAATCATGGCTTTAACAGTACCCAATGCCATGGATACAATTGATTCAGCCCAGAAGAATGCAATTGTACATGATCAAGAGTATTTACTGCAGGGTAAGGCTGTAAGGGTAAGGTTGTACTATGATAGCTTCATTTTACAGTGGTTCAATTCAACATATATATATATTTACATATATATATACATACATACATGTACATACATATGTATACATACGTATATATATACATACATGTATATATTTTTTATGTATATATACATATGCATGTATATATGTATATCTATACATATGTGTATATATACATATATAAACACAGACACACACACAGACCACACACACACCTATATATATATATATATATATATATATATATATATATATATATATATATATATAATATATGTATATATGTGTATATATATATATATATATGTATATATATACATATATACATATATGTATATATATGTGTGTATATATATATATATGTATATATATACATATATTGTATGTATATATATTAGATGATATAAGTATATGTATGTATATATATGTATGTATATATATGTATATATGTGTGTATGTATATATATGTATGTCTATATATATGTATATGTATATATTATATGTGTGTATATATATGTATGTGTATATGTGTATATATATGTATATAATATGTATGTGTGTATATATATATATATATATATATATATATATATATATGTATGTACATACATACAGACATATACATACATACATATATGTATATATATGTATGTATATATGTATGTATGTATATGTATGTATGTATGTGTATATATGTATATGTATATATGTATATATATTATATATATATGTATATATTGTATAGTATATATACATTATTGTATATACATGTATATATTATATATATATGTATCTAGTGTATAATATATTATATATATATATATTATATATATATTATATTATATATGTATATATTATATGTGTTGTATATGTGTACATATATGTGTATATATATGTACACATATATGTGTATTCATGTACAATATGTGTATATGTATATGTCTATATAATGTATATATGTATATGGTATATGTATATGGATATATATGTATATATATATATGTTATGTATACATATATATGTATATTTATATGTATATGTATATATATGTGTATATATTCATGTGTATATATAGAAAGATAGATAGATATATGTACATGAGTTATACTCCATTAACCCAATGTCCTGGGATCGCATGTACATACATGCCATGGCCACTATGAGTTAAATTTATTAATTGTCATTACACATAGATGGCTCCACAATCCCCAATGAGCTAATTAAGAGTACTGCTTATCTCACCTGTTTACCCTTTTCCGTGATTTAAATGTTTTCTTTTAGTAATACAAATAACACTTCATTAATTATGTCTGTAATAATAATAACAACATTGATATTCGTAAGTAAATAAATAAAATCCACAAACTCAAGGAAAGGTGAAATCAGGTGAGGTTTCAAATTAACTCCTTGTGGCTAAGCACTTGTGGAGCCCTCTTTGTGTAGACATTTCACAAAATGATACTATAGTGAATGCTACATTTTCCATGTGATGGTAGGTTAACTTTTTTTTTTGTCAGTGTTACAGACTCTAATATGTGTTTGTATTTTTTCAGGATCAGTGTTGGATGCATCACTGTTAGTAGTGATCGATAGACTACGAGACTCTGTGATAATGCTGACATCCAACCAGAAACGTTTCATGATCATGAGATTGTGTTCCTTTTGAAGGATTTTTCTGGTAAAATTTTTGAATAAGTAGTTTTAATCAATTTTGCTATTATTAAACTATCTTTAATTTGCTTTTGTAAGGTACAGCTTAAAATCTGTTATGGGGACAATGAAAAAATTATGCTGATACAGTGTGTAAGTGCAATTTAACCCAATGCTGCCAGGGAAAATACTGTACTCTTTTTTTTTCTTCTTTCTTTCTTTCTTCTTTTCTCTTTTTCTTCTTTTTCTGTGAAATGTCTCTTCACATAGATGGCTCTTACCTGATTTCACATTTCCTTGAATTGGCGAGAGAAACATATTTTTTTAATAATGCCATGATATCGATGGGTTATTTTTTTATAATTTATTATATTCATTATAATTACTATAAATGTTATAGACATTAGTAACAGCAAAATAAGATAATATGAAATATATTCATAATTAAGGAAAAGGTAAACGGGTGAGATGGGCAGTACTCTTAACTAGCTCATTGGTGACTTAGTACAAGGGTAGCCATCTCTGTGTAAAAACAATGAATAAAGTAAAACTCACAATGGCATGGTATTATGTACATGCCATGCTTATCGGCATTGGGTTCATTTACTATATCAATCTAACTTCTATGTAATTTAGAACATCAAGTGTCATGTTGCCATTTGGTATATGCTTCTTAGGAAATGCCATTTCAAATTTTGTTCAGGAGTACATTTTAAGGACATCCTTCCATCTGTACCCTAGATCCTATTGGCTAGGCTCACCTATTTAAAGTTGTTCTGAAAGCAAATGGCAAAAAAGATTTAACAGAAATTGTATCCAACTTATTGCAATGCAGGACTTCAAGATTGTTACACTTACATGTAATATGAAAACCTGATTATTCTATAAACTTGATTAGAACTGAGAAAAAAATTCCAATATTTGAAACTAAGTTTAAGGGCTGTTGCGATATTAACTCAACATGTTAATGCCAGACATAGCAAATTAAATAAAAGGGGAGGGTTGGGGATTCAAGTGATTAGGGACAAACAAGGAGAAAGCCCAAGTCAGATGGAAATACTTGCATTATGTTTGTTTAGCTTGTGGAAGTGCCCATCTGGAAGGCTTAAGAGTGGGTGAGTGCCCTCAATTGCCCCCTCAAATGGCATCCCTGACATTTCTGCAGCATTGAAAAACCCATATACCTATCTATACTATTATCTGTTACTGATGAGGAGTAAGCTGACTGAAATTCGCCTGTACCCAAGCTGCATAACGTGTCATTACAGCATTAGAATACAAAGAGTGCACTTGCTTGCTCCTAATCTCCCATCATCCACCTCCCTCTCACCTTCTCCAGCATCAATCAGCATTTCAGATCCCAAAATTTGGAACGGAGCACCAGTGGAACAGAAAGCAAGTGAGATGTCATAAACTCAACAGACTGAGGAATACAAATTTTCCATCTTGTCATGCTCATTCTCTGTCCTTGAGGTCAGGCACAAGGCCGATAAATTAATTGCAAATGGTAGGAAGGAAATGAATGAAACACCATTGTGGCACTCATAACAGAAGGGAGTATCCAGAGGTGTCTCACCTCAAAACTTTGGAGGCATCCTGACTGATGCCTGCATTGAGTCATCCTCACTCCCAATGGAAGAGTGCAGAGGATGGACTGCAAGCAGTTGGATTGGAGTGACTTGTATGGAAAGGTAACACTTTGCTTTAGAAAGGAAAAATAGTAAAACTAAGACAATCTGCAATTGTAAAGAGGCAAAGCAATTTCCCACAAGGAGAAATCTTATCCTTAGTTCAGGGATAAAACATACACAGATTACCCTCTGTGCATACCCACTTAGCAGATGGAGACTTGAGGTCCAATGTAGATCACCCCTACTTTGGACCTTGGCCTATTACTCAGCTAGTTCTTCCTTTTCCTTTTCCTTAATCCTTTCTAAACCCCTTTCCCTACCAGTCAAATATTTGGTTTAAGAGAGC
>NW_023659260.1:2500-12500 GCF_015228065.2 Penaeus monodon
GTGGGGGGACTAAGCGAAGGGTCAGAACCCACACCCTCACAAGCAAAACAATCCCCGGGATCAGCCACGGAGCGTGCCAATACAAGATGCATGATAAAAATACAAAAAAAAACCCTAAAAGAACAAAAAAACCGTGCAGAAGGCACCAAGAAACAGTTAAAAAGTAAAAAAATTGCCAGAAGGTTTAAAAATGAGAAAAAATACGCCAAAAGGGCCTTAAAAAGGAAAAAAATCGCCAGAAGGGCTAAAAGTAAAAAAAAAATACCCAAAAGGGGTTTAAAAAACAGTAAAAAGGACAAAACTACGTTTAAAACAAAAAAAAGGTAAAATGGGGAAAAAATAAAGCTAAAGTAAAAGCGCAATAAAAGACGAGAAAAAGGGGGAGAAAGAAAAAAATAACAAGAAAAAAGAAAGTAAAAAGAAAAATTTGAGGAGAAAAAAAGTCAAGTCAAAAAAAGCACACGGGGTTCACAGTAGTAAAATGGTAAAATAAAAAAAAAGCAGCCAGCATTATCCCTGGGCAAGTAAAAGGGCGTAAAACCTTGTTTCAACATCCAGGTGTAGAACCAGACAGGAAACCAAAGGGTATCACACACGTCAAGTATCCCTTCATTTTTTTAAAAAAAAACAGGGGGGTACATACTTCCCGGAGGGAAGGTAGCCAAAAAAAATTGTAAAATAAAAAAATAGGAAATATTATAAAAAAAACAAAAAAAAAGTAAAATCATAAATAAAACACAAAAACAATCAGAAAAATCAATGAAAAAATTACCTTATCATAAAAAATCAAAAAACAGCCCTCGCGATTCAGTAAAAAAAATTAATAAAAAAATTTTCTTTCTCTCACTGTAAAAAGAGAGTTTAAAAGAATTAATAAGTAAATAGCCCCTTAAAAATAAAACTGAACTTAAATACAAGAGAAAAAAAAAGAGTAAAAGAAAGCCCCATTCGCAGCGATGTGGTTTTCCGTTATCCGCAATCATTAAACATCGAAAAAGAATATGGATAACGGAAGGATCAAAAAAAGTTTTTTTAAAAAAAAAGTAAAAAAAGGTTAAAATACTAAAATGCGTGAAATTTAAAACCCGCATAAAAATGATAAAAATATTTTAAAATGGGGCTGGCAGGGGGAAGGGTCCGGCTGTGCTCGACTCGCCCTGGGATTACGGTGGGATGCGGGGTAGGATAGGGGTAGGATGGGGAGGAAGGACGGGGTTTAAATGGTAAGAGGTAGGGAAAAGGGGAAAAAGGGTGGAAAAGGGGAAAAATCAGGCAAAAGTAGAAGGAAGAAGGAACAAGAAGGGGGTGCAAAAAGAGGGTACGGGGGGGAAATGCGGCGGATACGGGCTGGATAGGGATAGATAGAGGCGGGATAGATGGGTAGACAAAAAGGTAGAACAAGCGGGGAAAAACGAGAAAAGAGGGAAAAAAAATACAGTGGAAGTAGGGAAAAGGGAAAAGGGGGGGGGAAAGGGAAAGAGGGTGCAATAAGGTATGAAGTAGGGGGAAGGGGGGGGTAGATTTGGGGTCGGGGGGGGGAGGTTGAAAACCTCAAAACCTCCCATCCCAGGGGGGTCGGAGGGGACATCGGAGACACACCT
Source organism: Penaeus monodon (assembly GCF_015228065.2). NCBI lineage: Eukaryota > Metazoa > Arthropoda > Malacostraca > Decapoda > Penaeidae > Penaeus > Penaeus monodon. The sequence continues at coordinate 4,102 of NW_023659260.1, forward strand.
GGGAAAGAAAAAACAAGGAAGGCCGAGCCGTTTTACTTGCCTCAAAAGTTAGGGTGTATTTTTTCGCTGACGTGCATGACACGCATCACTGAACCCAAAACAAGTAAATAAATTACAGAAAAAACGAAAAAGAAAGTAAATAAAAAAAAACAAAGCGGTGTCTCAAACACAGCCCAGCCACGGGAAGGGGCTGGAAAAAAAAAGGAATTACAGCCCTGAACAGCTACAACGGGACAAGGTGCACTGGAAGACGGTTCCTCGTCAATCAGCCTCAGGCCCACAGTGAAGTCGGCTCGAACTCGGCGGGCCCTCTGGATCAACCCCTCAATGGGAGTCCGGGAAGGGTAAATGGGAACTCGGGGTTCCAAGTAGGAAATCCGGGGGGCATCTGATATGGGGCATCCCATCTTCCATGCTAACACAGCTCCTCGATGTCTTGAAAGGCTTTAGGTTTTGAATGCGCTCTCAGTGGGACATCTTGTGGCATCTCTCCTTCAAGGCCAGGGGTCCCAGTTGAGCAAAAACTCTTGCAGGCCCACCCATTTTCTTTAAATGGCGGTACAGAACCTACGATGTCTGGCTCATAATACCAAACGAGTGACCCACCTCTGGCTGGAATGTTCTCTTGGCCTCGATTAGACCTTCCTAGGTCTGTTGGACTGTTAGAAGCAGTGACAGCTGTTTGTCTGGCTGCCTGGAGTCGTTTGGGTTGAATTTTCAGAAACACAGCTTCTTTCGTCAGACCAACGGGAAAATTGGATCCCGGGCCCACAGAGATACAAAGGCTGTTCTGGGTTTCCTGGGTAGCAGATTTTTATCTGCGTCTTAGTTCGGAATAAAACTGGTGCCAGACCCTTGGTCTATGCCCCACCAAAGTATCAGAGCTGTTTTGCCCAACACGTTTTGGGGCCTCTTACCCCTTTGGCCTGGGAGATAGCGGATGGTGTAGTGATGACTGGCATGATCTCAAGAAAAAGTTTTAAAGAGCCCCCGGGTAAACTGCCCCCCCTTACTGTCTGGATAACCCCTTGGGGGGCCCAAATAGGGTAACCCAATGGCAAAAAAGCCGATGGACTTTTAACCTTTGACTTCCTCAGGGCACAATCGCAGCCATCGGGTGCTGATAAAATGATGGAAAGTGAAATAGCAAACCGGGGATGGAAAGGCCCAAATCCATCAGTCCATGGAACACGCTCTAGGGGAAAACGGCAAAGGGTCTCCCCCTTGGCACTCTCTGGGGGTTTGCCTCTCGACTGCTGCACACAGCACATTTTTCAACATACTCCCTACAGTTTTTCGCATTTTGGGCCCAGAAAAATTTGACCGGGCATTTCATACCCGCTGAACTCCGGGGGGGAAAAGAAGGGGTGGTAAATGGGCCTTAAATGCGAGTTCTTAAATGATGTAAACAACAAGCTGAAACGATTCTGTCGGGAAGATGTCAAACCTGTATAGGATCCTTTCCCTTTGGCTCAAATTCGTCCAAGGAAAAGGGGGCCACTTTTTTTTTTGGGACTGTACCTAAAGCAAAATTCGGGGGTCGCAAGCGAGGATTTTCCCATCTGTTTCCTAAAAGGACTTCGGGAGAGAGTTCAGTGATGGCCAGTTGAAACTTGACAGCGGGTAAAACCTCCGCGAGAAATATGTCTAGAGAGCAAGTGGGGAAAAAAATTGGTTGGCCCCTCTTTGTAAGGGATGTTGAAGCTGTAGAACGAAAGATCATGAGCATAGCGGTCTCCGGGGAGTTTTTTTTTTCCAGAAAAGACGGTAAAAAAGGCTATGGTCGGGTAATGGGAAGTGTCGTCCTAGAGGTAGGAGTCGAAGACCCTGACACCTTAAACCACGCTAGGGCTTCCAAATCAAGGGCTGGATATCTATTCAGCGGCCGTACTTGGGGCTAAAATAGGCGATGGCAGGGGTGTGTTGTCTCGATTTTTGCATCAGGAAAGACCAATTGGATGGAAAAAGGTCTGTATGTAATTAAACTCCCGGCTGAAATCTGGTGACAAAGAACTGGTGCAGTGGAGACGGCCCCTTTGCTCCTGAAACGCCTTCTGTTGATCATTCCCCCAAAACCCATTTGTTCTTTTTAAGGAAAAGTGCGGGAGGGGAGATGGTTGCGTAACCAGGAATGTTTTCCTGAAGAAGCCAGGCCCCCTAAGAAACGGCGTATTTCACGGACATTACGGGAGCTGGATTTTGGGCGATTCCCACCCTACCGGGTTGGGGAAGGACCCCTTTGGACTGATGGTGAATCCCAAGAAGTCTTTTGTAGTAGCAGAAAACTGCATTTTCTCCATGTTCATTTTTCAGCCCAGTGCTGAGAACTGTAGCTTTTTTCTTTCAGGCTTGAGGTGCTGGCAGAATCCCGCTATAGATGACTATGTCGTCTGGGTGCTAGGGGTGTGCTTCCCCCAAAACAGGAGAAGGAGGAATTCTGTCGTTGAAAGGGGGTTTGGCGCAGTTAGAGCCAAAAAGGGCAGACGGCAGAAGTGAAACGGGGGTATCCATGGGAGAAGGCGGTTTTAGGTCTATAGAGGGCTCCACCTCGATGCCCAAAAGGCTGCACGGCATTAGGGGTGAACGTTCAGTGGCCCCAAATTTCGTAAAAGGGAAGCACGATCCTAGGAAGGGGTAAGTGTCCTCTTGGTGACAGCATTGACCCCGTAATCGCACAAAATCGAAGACTCCCATCCTTCTTTTTAACCCAAGACCACTGGGCTCAGCCAAGGACTACATAAAGCTCGATGACACCTGACGCAGCTGGATCCACTGCCCCGGAGTCTTTTGGGGGGACTGTGGAAACCCTCCTTGACGGACAAAAAACTGCTTAGCACCCCAGTGTCTATCTGATGGCGGATTCCAGGTATGTGGGCCAACGTCTCTTCTCCCCCACAAAAAGCCCCCTGAAACTGCCCCAACGCTGGTCAAGTTCTTGTCTTGCTGCCCCGAAAAGGCAAGGTCAGGTGCCCCATCAGTCTCATATCGTTGTCTTTGGGGTTCTACACGCTTCACACTGGCAACAGCTAGGGAGGGGGGGTAAAAGCACCCTCTACTCCCAATCCTTTGGTGTCGTTAAGTAGTGGAGAAATCGTCCCATTCCATCTCTGGTTTTCCCGTCCCTCGGGAACAAAAAGGGTTCATGAAGGGCTTGGCTCTGTGGGCGGGAAACACTTGTAAATTTTGGGTTCCCTTTTGTTGAAGATAAACCTTGGCTCCGTTTTGGCAGGGGGGAGATGAGCATCCCGGCCCTTTACTACTGTAGATCCTGATGACGGGCACCCGTTCGCCCGGCAGCAGTAATAACAGTAAACCCAGGGGGTGTGTGGTTCTTATACTCGAGTTTTCCTCAAGGCCAGTCCCGAAGGGAATGGATTCCGGCAGCCCGGGCCCTGAGGGTTGATTGTGGCGTTGGATGGTTTTGGGAGACTGCGGAGCATTTAGACCTCTCCTAAGGGGTTGACGGTCCCAAGTCTTGTACCCCCGTTTTAAACTAGCGGCCGTGAAAGGGGGGTTTAGGGCCCATATGGAGCATCGTCGTCGGTGGCAGTTTTAACAAGGGGTGGGATGTCAATGGCAGTTACAGCAGAGTTAAAAAGGCCCCCTCCTTGTCCGTCCAGGGGAGAAAAACAGCCCCCCCAAAAGCGACCCGAATGTGGTGGTATTTTAGTGAGCTGCAGGTGCCTGCAGCTTCTGTGGAGTCATGTTGGGTGGGCCTTTGAGTCCAGTTGGGGAAATTTTCCAGGGCAATCAATCATGTAATCTGCAGGGAAAGTCGTCCATGTACAGGGGCGGAAATTCACAACCCCTAGAATTTGCAGTCCGAGGACCAGCTTCAGACTGTAAGGAGAAGTCCAGGCGTCGCAAGAAAATCTGTCCCCCAAAGAAGGTCACCGTGGAAAAGAAAGGTCACTACTATGGGCGGGAAGTAAGGCAATGTCTTTGTGTGTTAAGGGGAGGTAACCTCTGCAGCTATGGAAAATTTCCTGAGACCCGGAAACCTTGTGGAAACATGTTTCTGAGCTTTTTTGCTGGGTCATCACTCCTAGGGTGGGGTTTTACCAAATCACCCGAACCCATGTCAAGAAGCAGGAAGAGTCTTTCCCCTCAACACTGAGTGCCCCGACTGGGGCCCTCCGCCGACTGCGGGGGAATCACAGGAGCTGCCTGCAAAAAAGCTCTTCTGGGCTGCGATGGAGGTTGGGGTTCCCTCCTGCAATCGCGTGAAGCGGGAACCTTCCCTTTCCCGGCTCTCGGGAAAAGGGGCACTCACGAGACGTGACCGCTTTTCCCACACCGGAAAAAAAGAGAAAGCTGGTGGTGATGGCGACGGGCAGCACCCTGCTTCCCGGTGTGTGGGGCGAAATTTTGATGGTATTCCCCCAAATGTTACCCGGAAGTTTGGGGATAAAGGGGGAGCCAGCAGGGGAGGGCGCAGATAGCGGGAACAGGGCATGCGGGCTCGTGCCGAGTGGGCGGTCTGGAGTACGCGTCGGACCCGGTACTTCTCTTTGGGGTTTGGAGACGATGGCGAGGTTTTGGAACTGCCCCTGCCGGATGCCATACCTGGAGTTTCCCCAAAACTTTCGGGGGGTTTTTGCCCCTGGATTGCGAGAAAAATCCTTTTAGGACAAGGGGAAACCCCCCAGGGTGGCGGTAAGCCGCAAGGGAAAACCCCCCCGATCAGCTTTTGAAGGCTCTCCAAAGCCCCCGGTGGTCCCCCTTAAACCCTTGAACCGACGCCTCCACCTCAAGGAAAAAATCCCTTTGGGCCTCCTCCAGCATGCTTGGTCATACAACCCTTAAAGAAGTCGGCTGAAAACTGCCTCTGAAATTAGCCTCACTGCCCTTGATGGTCCCTCCCGTTCCCTCAAAATCTCGGAGTTGATGATGTCCCGCTCTGCCCCACAGCTTGCTCTACGCCCGGGTGTAGGCATCATCATTTTTCGGGGTTTACCAGGTTTTTTAAAGGCCCCAATGAAAATCTCCACCTCCCGGTTTCTCTTCGGGGGTCACGGCAGAGGGTTTTCCTTTAAGTGGGGATGGGGGTCTCGGACACAAGATACGGGGTGACATCCTGGAAGCCATGAATTGTTTGGGGTTTAAGGTGGGGCCCGTGCGGCTCCTCCAATACCTTGTGTGCAAGGGAGTGGTCATTCGGGGCCGGCTGGGGAAATTTGACTAGCCCCCCGCCCGGGGTGAAAAAGTCCCAGGGTGTGCGCTTTTTGGTTTTCCAGGGCCCCCTCCCTCCTCCGTTTAAATGGCGGGTTTCTGACCACTTTGCTGGTGTGAAAAGAGCCCCCTTTGGGTGCAGACCCTTTCCCTTCCCCCATTGTCGTGCCATTCCTGGGGGTCTTCTCTGGAAAATGGCTTTAAAAGGGTTGGCGGGCCCAACCCCAGGGGGTGTGGGAGTTGCGAATGCGAGGGAGTGGAATCTCGCTGGGGTTCCTCATCTGTGGGGTGCTGAGGGAACCTGGCTCCCCTTGCGCGAATACCCCCTGCCTCTGGAAAAATTAGTTCTTTCCTGGGGGTTGGGCTTAAGTCGCTGCGTCCCCTCGTCTTCGGGAGATTTCCCCCTCCTGCGGATCAACTCGTCTCGGGTTTGGGCGACGACATCCATCATCCCCTGCAGCATTTCCTCCATCATCGTAACTTCCCCCTCTACGGCCCTTACTGCGTCCTCTACTTGGGGACGAATTTCCCCCCCAAAATAAAAACCCCGGGGGGGATTCGGTGGTCAGGGGAAGGGGACGCGAGCTTGGGTGACTCGATGACCTTGTCACACGTACAGGTCCCCAGCCGGCTAGTCGAAAACCCGGGAAAAAAGGGGGGCACGCCCCCACACAAAGGAGTCGTACAATTCAAAAAGAAACACAAAAGGAGCCAAATACTGGTGACACAAATAAGTGAAAGGGTGCGTATAACAAGGGCCCAAAACTGGGAAAATAACAAAACTTCCCGTAAAAGGGTAAAAAAAAGAAAAAAAACAAAAAACCAAGTTTCACAGGGGGTAAAGTAAAATCAGAGGGTAAAAAAAAAATTAGAATACAGTAAAAGAAAATGTCCCCAACCCAGAGGGGCCACAAGTAAACTACTATGAGGGGCATTAGTAAAAAAAGACAAAAAAATGAAAGAGAAAAACTCGTCAAAAATATAAAATTACAGAAACCCGAAAATAAACAAAACACAAAAAATAAATACAAAAAACGTGGCTCTTCTAAAACTACTAAAAAAACTAAACCAACAAAAAACTAAAAGCTGGACTTTAAAACTTCGTATTTGTCAACGAGCAGAGAAAAACTTAAATCCCTCTGGTAATCCCCTCGCGCCACCAAAAAAGGGGGTTACCTGTAAGGTTAGGAGGAGGACCCAAAAGAGGCCCCCGTGAGCGGGAGGCTTCGGCCTTGGGGCAAGAAAAAGGGGGGGCCCCCTTCGTTCCTCGAAAAAAGGGGTGAGGGACTAAGCTAAGCTCGAACCCCCGACCTCACAAAACAAAAAAATCCCCGGAATGCAGGCCTACCAAGCGTGACCAATACAAAAGATGATAAAAATAAAAAAAAAATAATCCTAAATAACAAAAAGAACCGTGCAGAAAAGGGACAAAGTAACACAAGTTTTAAAAGTAAAAAAAATTTCCAGAAGGGGTTAAAATGAGTAAAAACGCCCGAAGGCTTAAAAGTGAAAAAAAAACCCAGAAGGGGTTTAAAAATGAATAAAAAACGCCAGAAGGGCTTAAAAACAGTAAAAAGGATAACATCTACGTAAAACAAAAAAAAGGTAAATGGGAAAAGTAAAAGCTGAAGTAAAGCTTCAATAAAAGACGAGTAAAAGGGAGTAAGATAAAAAAACAAGTAAAAAAACAAGGGAAAGAAGTAAAAATTCAGAAGAGAAAAAGTCAAAGTCAAAAAAGCACACATGGTTACAGTATGTAAAAAAGGTAAAATAACAAAAAAAACACGCCCATTAAAAACCTGGGGGAAGTAAAAGGGGCATACAAACCCTTTTTTCAACATCCACGGTTTGAATCCAGACAGGTAAATCCAAGGGGATCAACACAGTCGATATCCCCTTCATTTTTTAACAAAAGGGGGGTTACATTAACCTTCCGCGGACGGAACGTAGCACAAAAAAAAATTTTAAAATAATAAAAAGGAAAAATTATAATAAAAAAAACATACAAAAGATAAAAACATAAATAAAAACACTAAAAAATAGCAAAATCAAAGGAAAATACCCTTATATAAAAAAATACTAAAACTTGCTGCGATTTTAGTAATAAAATTAAAAAAATAAGTTTCTTTCTCTACGTAAAAAAGAGATTAAAAAAAAATTTAATAAATAAAATAGACCATTGAAAAAAAAAACTGAACTTTAAAATACAAAAGATAAAAAAAAAGGGAAAGAAGTCCATTCGCCGCAATGTATGTTTGGTTATCCGCAATCATTAAACTCGTAAAAAGAATTGGATAACGGAAGGATCAATAAAAGTTTTATTTAAAAAAAGTACAAAAGGTGTAAATAAGTAAAATGCGTGAATTTTAAAACAGCTAAAAATAGATAAAAAAAATGTTAAAAAGGGGGCTGGCAGAGGAAGTGTCCCGGTGTGCTCGACTCGCCCGTGGATTAAAGGTAGATGCTGGGTAGGATACAGGGCTGGATAGGGATAGGATAGAGGCAGGATAGTATAGGGATAGACATAAAAGGTAGAACAAGCGAGGAAAACGAGTAGAAGAGGGAGAAACTACAGTGGAAGTAGAGGAAAGGGAAAAAGTGAGGGGAAGGAAGAGGGTGCGAATAAGGGTATGAAGGATAGGAGGATAGGGGGGGGATAGGAGTTGGTCGGGGGGGGGGGGAGGTTGAAAACCTCACAAGCTTTATTGCGATCGATTCGAACTGCTTGTGTTTTTGCACTCGCGATTTCTGTTTTGCTTCTGTTGGTCCATCTCGTGGCGTCACCCTGTGATCTCGTCACTTTGAGTCATAGGGCGCTTTTGTTTTTGCATCTGTGTCTTGTCCTCTTGACCGTGTTTTTTGTATGGAATCTACTTCGAATCCACGTGATGTTATTCTATTTTTGTCGTCCCGTCCCACCTTGCTTGTTTCTCCCGTTTGTAGAACATCCGCTTCGCCCTCCTGTTGTTCGTGTGGTGATGACTAAACCTTGGAGTGTCGACGATATTTATAGTTTTATCAGAGCCATACCTTATTCCACTGTATGCTTAACTAGTCTTTAACATCACAATTTCTCTTAAGATATAAGGGGTATTTCGTAGGTTATATCTAGCTATGTATGTATGTCTAAGGATTTTTTTTTTTGTTTTATTATTATTGTTATATATATATATGTATATATATATATATATATATATATATATATATATATATATATATATATATAT
>NW_023659260.1:20000-21736 GCF_015228065.2 Penaeus monodon
ACGTTCACTCCTCGCCGAACACTGGGTGACGTTCATTACGTGAGCGAAATACAAAAAAAGGTTTTATTCACTTTGCATTTGGACAAAGCAAGAAGTTTGGCCCGTTTAAAATAAGCGTGACCCACCGCTCGCCGAACAATTATTCAGTCTACAAGGAACTTCAGGTACAGTTTTTGTTGACAACTTTTGCTTATAAAAAACCATGGTTGGTTTCAGTGTTGATGGCGTTATCGGATCCATGATAATGAGGGGGAGACGGAGATGAAAACGAAGAAAGAAAAGAATATGAATATGAAAGAGGGAGTAAAAGAAGAAGAAGACGAAGAGAAAAGGAGAAGAATGAGGCAAAGTATGGAGAATCTAAAAAAACAGAAAAGAGGGAGACGAAATGAGAGAAAAAGAAAACGATAGGAATAAAACAAACGAAAAAGGAACGAAATGCGAAAGTCGAAAACTAGAAAAGAAAACAAATCAGAATATAATTCAACCAAAGCCTAAACCCAAAAGCCTTGCTAGATTAAAAAAAAAAAAAAAAAAAAAAAAAAAAAAAAAAAAAAAAAAAAAAAAAAATATATATATATATATATATATATATATATATATATATAATATATATATATATATACATATATATATATAACAATAATAATAAAACAAAAAAAAAAATCCTTAGACATACATACATAGCTAGATATAACCTACGAAATACCCCTTATATCTTAAGAGAAATTGTGATGTTAAAGACTAGTTAAGCATACAGTGGAATAAGGTATGGCTCTGATAAAACTATAAATATCGTCGACACTCCAAGGTTTAGTCATCACCACACGAACAACAGGAGGGCGAAGCGGATGTTCTACAAACGGGAGAAACAAGCAAGGTGGGACGGGACGACAAAAATAGAATAACATCACGTGGATTCGAAGTAGATTCCATACAAAAAAACACGGTCAAGAGGACAAGACACAGATGCAAAAACAAAAGCGCCCTATGACTCAAAGTGACGAGATCACAGGGTGACGCCACGAGATGGACCAACAGAAGCAAAACAGAAATCGCGAGTGCAAAAACACAAGCAGTTCGAATCGATCGCAATAAAGCTTGTGAGGTTTTCAACCTCCCCCCCCCCCCCGACCAACTCCTATCCCCCCCCCTTTCCTCCTATCCTTCATACCCTTATTCGCACCCTCTTCTTGTTCCTTCTTCCTTCTACTTCTGCACTGATTTCCCCCTTTTCCATTCCTTTTTCCCGTTTGCCCTACCTCTTACCATTAACCCTGTCCTCTCCTGCTCCCATCCTACCCCTATCCTACCCAGCATCCTACCGTAATCCACAGGGCGAGTCGAGCACAGCCGGACCACTTCCCTCTGCCAGCCTCATTTTTAACATTATTTTTATCTATGTTTTATGCTGGCTTTAATTACACGCATTTTACGTTATTTTACACCTTTTTGTACTTTTTTTAAATAAAACTTTTATTGATCCTTCCGTTATCCATATTCTTTTACGATGTTTTACATGATGTGCGGATAACGGAACATCCACATCTGCTGCGAATGGATCTTTCTTTTACCTCTTTTTTATCTCTTGTATTTTAAGTTCAGTTTTATTTTTCAATGGTCTATTTTTACTTATTCAATTCTTTTAATCTCTCTTTTACAGTGAGAGAAAGAAACTTATTTATTAATTTATTACTGAATCGCAGCGACTTTTTAGTTTTTTTGTAATTTTCCAT
>NW_023659262.1:0-21732 GCF_015228065.2 Penaeus monodon
GTTTGCAAATTTAAATTTTCGGAAGCAAAATTTCCTTATAACATAAGGGTAAATGGGAAAAAACAGGGGGTGATAATAATTTTTTACCCAAATACCGTTTTATGTTTAAAACAGCAAATTTTTGAAATGGTGGGGACTTATACATTTTTCAGGTTATCTTGGGATCTTCGGGATGTACTATGAATTTTGGGTTTTAAAATTTTAAACTGTATTAAAAATTTTGTTTCCCCCACACAGGGGAAAATGTATTTGATCTGGGGGTGCTGTTTAACCCCCCAGTCTACATCCGGAAAAACCAAAAATGACCATTAAAAAAATTTTAAAAAATTTAAAAATCCATTAAAAATCCAGCTTTTCAAAGGGTCGTATGAGGTTGTTTTAAAAATGCCATACCACCCAAAATGATTTTTAGATGAAACCGTGAATTTTTGGGCACCCCCTTTAGAAATGAACTAAACCCAAATCTACCCCTTTTCCCCCAAAAAAAACTTTGGGAAAAAAAAGTTAAAGTTAAAATAACTAAGGGAAATTACTTGAAATAAAGGGCTACATTTTTGGTTCCATACCCCAGAAAACCCTTTCAGATATCTTTTCATGAAAAATTAAAAATTTAAATTTTATTAAAAATATATTTAAATATCCCATTTTATTTTTAATTTCTAAATGAAATTTAACTAAGACAAAAAACCCAAAAAAATCCCGTTTAAACATAAAGGGAAACCCTTTTTTTAATAGGTCCCGGAAATGCCCAAGGTTTAAAATTTCATAAAAATACCAAAATTAAATGATTTATTTCACATTTGAAAAAAAGAAAAAAAGTTTAAAACAATAAAGACAAAATTTTTAAAAAAAACCATAAATTATTTTAAAATTTGATAAAAAGAAAAAATGAAAAACCTTTGTCTACAGCTGTCTAAGTTAAAACAATTTACCCAGGGCATCAAATTTAAACAAAGGGTATGTGGTAAGGGGGTAATATTCCGGCAGTAGAAATAAACTGTTAAACACTTGACCCTACAGCCGGGGCTCTCCCCAAGTGATTGGGTTTGGGGAAAAAAAGTAAAAATTAAAGACCCCGGGCCAAAAAATCGGGACTGGGAACCAAAACCCAACCAGGTTTTTTTCTTTATTTTTTTTAAAACATTTAAAAATAGCATTGCGGGGTTTTAAAAATGCCTATTATGCCCAAAAATAAAAAAAACCTCCGTGGGGAAAATAAATGCCTTTTTTCCTGAAAACTCTGGGCAACCATTCTCTAATGGTTTTAAGGTTAAAGGGTTAAAAAACCCCAAAAAAAGGTAGACATTTAAGGGCTTTAGCAATTTTTGAATTAAAAAGGGTTTTAAGAAGGGGGTCCGTTGAATTTTTAGCCCCTTGCTATTTAAATAAACCAACGTTTCTACATCAACTAAAATTTTTAGGTGGGGGAAAAACCCCCCCAAAAAACAAAAGAAGGCCGCCACAGTTTTACGTGAGGTGCAGAGAAGTTTAAACGAGTTTTGACCCCGGTTGGGGGGGGGATCGGTAAGGTTTTGGCCCGGGTGTCAAACGCCAAAAAATTTTGGCACTGCGGGGAGGAGGGTTTTAATGGTGGACAGGAAACCCTTAAAGGGGAAGGGAGTTTACAGGAAAATAATTTTGGCAAAGTTTTGGGGGTTTTAAGGGCGACCTGGGGGAAAAAGTAGTACGTACGAATTTTTAAATTTTAAATCCCTGGGGGGGGGGCCCCGGGAAAATTCCCAGAATCTTGGATTTTTGTTATGTGGGGCAGGTTTTGGGGAGATAGTGACCCGTTCCCCGGGGCAAACCTTTAGAGTTGGATGAGGTTGCTCCCGGGAAAGAGGTTTCCCGAGAGACGTTAGGTTGGGTAATTTTTAGTGGTTTTAGGTGTTTCTGTACAGGGAAAAAAAGGGAGGTACCGGGGGAAAAAGACTTTGCCACTTGTTTTTTAAAAACATTAGGAAGAGAAGGGGTGTTGCCAGAGTAAGGGAGCTTTGGGGGGATCCCCAAAAAACGGTCCCCTTTGGCCTTTGGTAAATAGAGTATCTAAGGGTATTTTTTAGGAGGGGGAGTAGAAAACGGGCTTTGGAAAGGGGGTAGGGGTTTAGGGAGGATATTATTGGGAGGTCCCCAATAAGGGGTGTAAATTAGTAAAAAGGGAAGATGGGTAGGGGATGAAGAAGGGGGGGGGGTAAGGGGATACAGGGGGAGCATGTTTGGGGGGATAGGAATTTTTCCTGAAGGAGTGGACTTAGGGGGAAACGTACTAGTAGGAAAGAAGGAGGGGGTGTAGTTTCAGTGTTCCCGAAAAAGTGGTAAAGGGGACCTGTGGTCAGGGAACGTGGGAGGGAGTTTTTTTTTGGTGGGGGTATTTGTGTTTGGGGGCAAGGCCCCCTTGCCCTACAAAGTAAATACAAGGTTTTGGGTGTGTGGTGTGGTGTGTGTGTGTGTGTGTGGAGTTGGTGTTGTGGTGTGTGTGTGGGGTGGGGGTGGTGTAAGTACGGTGTGTGGTGTTTGTGTGTTTTGTGGTGAGTGTGGGGTTGGGGTGGGGGTGGTTTGGGGGTGTGTGGTGTTTTGTGTGTGTGGTGTGGTGTTTTTTTTGGGGGTGTGTGGGCAGTGTTGTGCACGTGGTGGTGTGTGGTTTTGGTTTTGGTGGGTGGTGTGGGTGTTGTGGGGGTGTGTGTGGGTGGGGTGGTGTTGGTGTGTGGGTTTTGGGGTGTGGGTGTGTGTTTTGCGTGCGGGGGCGTGGGGTGCGTGTGGGGTTTTTGTGGGGAAATATTGGGGGTGTGGGTTTGGGGGTGGTGTGGGGGGGGTGGGTTTGGGGTGGAAAAATATAATTAAAATATACAATTAAAATAATATATACACTTTATAATATACACCCCATATAATATACACCCCCCTTTTTTTGTGTAAAAATAATTTTATATATTAAAAAAATATAACCCCTATATATATAATAAAAAAAATAATATTATATGGGATTATAGAATATTTTATACAAATATATGGTAAAAATTATATATTTTAAAAAATTATTATTTTTAAAAAATTGGGAAAAATAAAATATATATACAAATGTGTTTAAAAATTATTACCCCTTTTAAAAAATATATATATATATATAATATTAAAATATATATATATATACATATACAAAAACATGTGGGGGGGGATAATATATTAAAATATATAATTTTATAAAAAATTATGACCTATACTATAATAATATAAGATACTTTTATTATGGGGGGGGGGTAAGGGGGGTTTATATATATACAAAATAACCCCCAAATACTATATAATAATAAATTTTAGAATTTTAATTCCCCATATAAGGGGGTTTTTATTTATTAATAATAATTAAAACCATATTATAAAAATTTTAAAATATATAACCTATATAATATATTAAAAATTTTAAAATATAAAACCCCAACTATAATTTCTTTTCATAAAAAACTTAAAATTCTTTTTTAATCATTTTTTTAAACTAATATACAAACCCCCCCCCCTTTTGGGTCCCCCCCCTTCCCAAAAATAATTTTGGGTTATGATGGTTAAAACCCCCCGGGGGGCCCCACCCCTTGGGATTGGTTTTTACAAGGGCCCCTCCTCTTTAACCTTTTTCCCCCCCCCTTTTGTTTGGGCCCCCCCGGGTTAAAAATTTCCCGCTGTTTTCCCCCTTTAAAGGGGTTGGAAAAGGGATTTGCCCACCCGCCAAAAGAAAGTACCGATAAAAGAGAAAATGTTTTGGGGTTTTTTGTCAATTTCCTGCGCTTGTTTTGAGGTTGGTTAAAGGAGGTTAAAAAAAGGGGCTCTTTTCTGGGCTGGCCTTGTTTTGAGGGGGGGGGGTTGGATTAGTTTTTAAGTGGGCCAAAAGGGAAATTTTGGGGGTGAAAGGGTTGGGGGGTGGGGGTGGGGGTTGTTTTTTGAAGGTTTTGCGTTTGGGGAGAAAAGGGTTGGAAACCGCAAATGGGGTTTTGGGGTTTTTCCGTTTGGGGGGCGGTGGCCGGGCGCGTTGTTTCCCCGGGGCCCCCCCTGGCTTTTGTGGGTTAAAAGGGGCCCCCTTCAAAGGGGGTGGGTCCGTTGGTGCCCATGTGGCCCGGGGAACCGGGGTTTCCCGCTTGGGGGGCGGTCTCCCCGCTGGTCCCCGGTTGGGTTGCCGGAGGTTTGGGTTTAAGGTCCTTTTTCGGGGCTTGCCCCCGGCCCTCGTTTTCCCGGTCTTAAAATGGGGTTTCCGTGGGGGTCGGCCCCCGGGGGGTTTTGGGGGGGCTGGGGGCCCCCCCCGGGGTTTTTGCCTTCTTTGCCGGGGTTCCCCCGGTGGGCCCCGCCCTTTTTTGGTTTTTTGGGTTTTTTTTGGCCGGTGGCCCCCCCTTTGGCCTTTCCCCCCCGGGGGGTTGGGGGGGGTTGGCTTTTTGGGGTAATGAGTTCCCGGGGGTCCCCCCGAAAATTGCCCGGGGTGTTTTTGGGCCCCCGGGGCTCCTTTTTATGGCCTGGATTTGGGGCCCCGGGACCGGGGCGAGGTTGGGATTCTGCCCAAAACCCCGCACCCGGGGGGGATTTGGGCCATGGAAAATCCCGGCCCCCGGGTGGGGTGGGGGCCCCTGGTCCAAAGGAAAAGTGTGGGGCCGTAGGGGGGTTTTTTTTGGGGGGGGTCGGGGGGCCCGGGAGGGGCAAATTTTTTTGGGGGGGGGTTTGCCTTGGGGGGCGGGCTGGCCCCCGGGGGGAGGGTTTGGGATGGGGGGGGGGGGGGGGGGTTTCCCCCGGGGGGGGGGGGTGGGGTTGTGGCGGGTCCGGGAGGGGTTGGGGGTTTTTTGGTTTGTGTGGGGGGCCCCGGTGGGGCCCCAAGCCCGGGGGGGGGTTTCCCCGGGCGAGTGGGGGGTTTCCCCGTTCCGGCGGGGGTTTCCCGGGGGGTCGGCCGGGGCCTTGTCCCGGGGCCCCTTTTGGGGGTTAAAGGGGGCCCCCCGGGGTGGGGCGGGGTAGGCCCCTTTCCGGGGGGGGTTGTCCCCCTGGGGTGGGGGGTTTTTCGCTTGGGGGCCCCTGGTTTTTGGTGTTTTGTTCGGCGGGGGGAGCTTTTTTTTATGGTCGGATGGTTGGGCCCCTGCCTTTGGGGTTTCCCCCCCCCCTGGGCCCTTTCCCAGGCCGGGGGGAGGGGTGGGGGGGTTGCCCCGGGGGGGGGGGGCCCTCCCGTTTTCGCGGGGGTTTCCGGGGCCCGTTTGGGTGGGCCCCCCCGGAAGCCCCCCGGTTTTGGCCCCGGGATCTGGTGGCTTTCCTTGAAAACCCTTTGGGGGCCTTGGTCGGGCTGGGCCCCCGGGGGCGGTTAAAAATCCCCTTTTTCTTGCTGCCGGGCCCCCCGGTGGTTCCCCCTGCGCCCCCTCCCCCCGCCGCCCGGTTTGGTTCCTTTCGCCCCGCCTGTGGGGGGCCCCCCCCCTTGGGGGCCCCCCCGATGGGGTGCGGCGGCCCGCCCCGGCCCCGGCCTTGGGGGGGCCCCGGCCTTTTTGAAAACCCCCCGTTTTCCCCTTTTCCCTGGGGCCCTTTTTTGGGTTGGTACCCGGGGGGTCGTTCATCTGTTTTCTAGCCCCACAAAAAAATGTGTGGGGGCCCGGCCCTTTCCCTGCGGTCCCAATTTTTCCCCTGGCCCGGGGTCGTTTGTTTGGCCCCCCGGCCCCGCCTCCGGGGGGCGGCCTTGGTTCCCCTCCCCCAAACCCTTTTCCCCGGGGGGTCCCCGCCCCTTTTGTTGGGCCCCCGCCGTGTTGCGCGGGGGGCGCTCGTCTGGGGGGTCCCCCCTTTCCTTTGGTTTCCGGCGGGGGTGGCTCTCGCCCCCCTTGGGGCAAAATTTCCCCCGTCAAAATGGGGTTTTACCCTTTTTAAACCGGGGGGGATCCGGGGGGAAAAGGGGTTGCCGGCGCCTCCCTGTGTCCCCCGGGCCTTTATGAGTTTCCCGGGCCCCATGCCCCGGGGCCGTTGGTTCCGCGGAAAAACCCTGGGGCCCGGGCCCTCCGGGATGGGGCCCGGCCTTTGGGGGTCCGTTTTTTTTGGGGGGTTTCGGGCGGTGGAAGCGGGTTTAAAAACCCCCGGGCCCGGCCGCCCCCCTTTCCCCCCTTTTTGCGCTTGGGGGGGTCGCCCCGAGGGTTTCCGAATTGGGGCCGGGGGGGCGGGGGGGCCGGTTTGCCGGTGTTAGCCTTTCCCCGGCCCCGGGCCCCCTTTGGTGTGTGGGTGTCAAATTTCTGCTCCCTTTCGCCCGCTTCGGGTTTCCCCTTTTGGTTGTAAGACCGGGTAGGCAGTGCTCCCCTTTTAAAAGTGGACCCATAACGTTTGGCGCCCTCTTGAGCGCCAACTGTTCCCGGGTTTTCACGTTTTTCCCCCCGGGCTTTCGTGCCTTTCCGGCCTTCCCCTGGAAAAACCTTGGGGTTTTGGTTTTTAGGGGGCCGGGGGGAAAGCTTTTGCAGCTCTTAAAACCCGAGTGTCCCCCCCTAAATTTTGAAAAGGAGGGGAAAGGATGGCCGGGGGATGCAAAAGCAGAGAGTGAAGTGCCCAAACCCCCCGTTCCCCGTCCCCCTTTCCACACCCCCGGTGGGGGCGGGGGGGGCCGTTGAAGTAGGAGAAAAAAAGGAACTGGAAAGTGGACATAGGGAAAGTGGTCTAAGACTGACCAGGGAAAAACAAAAAGAAGGGAAGGGGGGCCTAGAAGGGCAAAGCAGGAAAAAGATTCGGGGCGTTTCCAAGTGTGGGGGGTTTTTTTTGGGGGGTTTCCCCCGGCAGCTTGTGGGCGGAAGCCCCTTTCCCCAGAAAAGGCCCTGGGGGTTTGGTGTAAACCCCTCCGCCTTTTCCCCCCCCCCCCAAAACCTGGCGGCAGTTTAAAATCACCAAATATGGGAAAGGGGGTTGAAGTTGGGGGAAAAAAGATTTTTAAAAACCCCAAAGAAACAAGGGGTGGGAAAGGGGGGAAGTACCTGACCCCCTTGGGCCCAAAATGGGGTCCCCGGATAACTTTCCCGGGCCTTTGGGTTTCCCGGGGGGTGGGCCGTGTTTTTTGATCCCCTTTTTGGTGGACCTTAAAGGGAAATGTTTGGGGCCGAGGACCCAAAATTGACCCCAAACCCGGGGTTTGGGGATGTTGTCCCGCAAGGCTCTGAAGGGAAAAATAGTGGGGGTTAAAAGAAACAAAGGGGTTGACGAAGGTTTGGTCCCCCCGTGGGAGCCCGGGAAAACCCCCCAAAAATTTCCCAAAGAAGGATAGTATTTTCTTTACTGAATAGTTTTATTGTTTGGGGGCTTTTGAGGGGGGAAACCAATCCAGGGTGGGAAAAGCCTGAGAAGGGTTGAGGGGGAGAGGTGGGGAGTTTTTTGTTCTACTAGGGGGGTCTTAGGAGAGGGGGGTTGGGAAGGGGATTCCCCGCCCTACGGGATTCCCTATTTCCCGGATGGAGTGGAAGGGATAGAGGGGAGGGGGGGAGGGTTTTAAAGTTTGGGGGGGGTTGGGGTTGGGGGGGGTTTGGGCGGGGTTTGGGGGGGGGAAAAAGGAATTTTGGGGTTGGGGGGATAACGTTGGAGGGGATGGAAAACAGCCCCCTTTGTGTTTTTTGGAAAGGAGCAGGAGTTGATTGGAGGGTTGTGTCAAATTTTCATTTGGTAAAATTTTAATATTTCAATTTTTTCCCCGAGGGGTTTTTTGGGGAGTTTTGGGGCCAAAAAAATTTCTTAGTGAGGGGGGGAAAAGGGGACCCCCGGGGTTTTAAGCCAAAGGGGCCCAAAAGGGAAAATGGAATTTATTGGGGGGTATGGGAAAGATGGGGGTGGGAACCCCTGTTCTGTTCCCGTTAAGGGTTGTGCGGGAGGGGGGGAAGGTTTCCCTTTTGGTTTGGGGAGAAGGATCTTAAATAGGGTTTTAGTGTTTAATTTTGGAGGCAAAAAGAGCGAATGGGGAAGGGAGGAGGTAGAAAAAGGGGGGTTTGGGTAGGGGGGGGGGTTTTGGAAATTGGTAGAGGGGCAGTAAAAGCGAGTAAGGGTAAGAGGAAACCGCGACGTGCTTTTGTCCTTTTTCCAGTAGGGGGAGTCCCCGGTTTTAACTGAGATTGTACCTAGACCAAATTTTTAGGGGGAAAGCCCCATAAAATAATTAAGGGGGCCCGCCACAAATTTGGGAAATGGGTGATTTTGGGAGGGCAGTTGGGTCGGGTATGGGCCCGGTTGGGCACTAGGGGCCCAAATTGGGTGTGGGAAAGGAAAAGTTTGGGGGGGGGGGTCCTTGGACGCCCAAAAGTTTTTTCCCCTGAGTGGGAGGAGGTTTGGGTTTACGAAAGGGGGGATTCCTTCCTTTTGTAGACGTAAAGGGAAGGTATTTGGGGAAGGGAATTTTTGGGTTGGGAGTGGTTTTTCGAGACCCCTTTGGGGGGGAAAGGGAGTAGCATTGCAATGATGTTGAAAAATAGGGCTGGGGAGACAGGAAATGGATTTTTCTCCACCCAAAACTGACCAATCTTTTTTAAAAGATTGGGCAATTTTTGGGGGGATTTAAACGTTCTGGTGCAAAAATTGAGGGTTTGGGGGGGTTTTGCAAGGATGGGGACCTAAGGGGTGTTTTGGGTTTTGTAATGCTTATAGCTTGGTTTTCGGAGGGAAATGTGCCTAAAAGGGGATGCGGGGGCGGGGTTTCGGACGGGAAAAAGAAATTTGCCTACCCGTTTTGGGGACATTTTTGGAAAAAGAAGGGGGGTGCAGGGGTAGGGGAGCTGGGGAGGGATCACGAAAAACCGGGGCCCCTTGGGGTGCGGGGTTGGGGGAGGGATTCAAAATTTTTTAAGGGGGTAGGGGGGTAGTAGAAGGGGCCCTGGGGAAGGGGGTTTTGGGGTGGGGGTTTAGGGGGGGTAGTGTTATGGGGAGGGGGCAATAAGGTGTTTAAAGGTTTAATAAGGGAGGGGGGGGTGATGTGGGAGGTTTGTGGGGGTTTTTGGGGGTGGGGTTGGGGTTTCCGGGGGAGTGAAATTTTTCCTAAGGGTTTTATTGTGGCTTTCTGTGCAGTAGGATTGATTGGGGGGTGTTTAGCCCTTTTTCCCGGGGCCGGGGGTCAAAGGAGAGGGCCCGGGGTTTAGGGGAAAGGGGGGGTTTACCCCGTTGGGGGTTTTTGATAAAGGGGGCGAGCCCCATTTCCCCAAATTTAGTGGGTAAGTTTTTATTACGGCCAGGGGAAGCCGGATTTTTGGGTAAAAAAACGCTCCCCCCATTGGGGTCCCCCCCAGGGGGTAAAGGGTTTGTAAACAAAAAGGGGGAAAGCCGTGCCCAGGGGTCCCCAGGCCGTTTAGGGGCTGGCACCCAAAGGGCAGCCTTTTATCCTGTTCAGCAGGTTACACCTTAGGAGGGGGATAGCAGAAAAGGGTTTTGGGGAAGGGACAGGGAAAAGGGAAAAAGGGGGGAAGGAAAATAAAGACCATGCAAAATTTTTGAGGGCGGGCTGAGTCCCCTAAGCCCCCCCCGACAGCAACGGGGGGGGGGGATTGGGGGGGTTTTTTGGGAAAAAAGGCAGGGAAAATACACAAAGAAAATCAGGGATTTCACATTTTTTTTTTTTATTTCCTTGGGAAGAAAAAAGTTTTTGAAATGTTTTAGGGAACCCGTCCGTCACGGGGAATTCCCCTTTTTTGGAAAAAAGAAAAAAAGGGCTTTAAGACGGGTGGAGGAGGCAGAATGAGATTTTACTGATAATTTTTCTTTTTTTTTAGAATGGGGGTTTAATTGAAAACATGTCTTTAATTTTTTAATTCTAACAACCCGGGCCCAATTGCGTGGGAAATGCCAATGGATTTTTTTCTTTTTTTTTCTTTTTGAAAAGTCTCTGACAAGGGGGTCGCTAGTGTTTGGCCCCAAAGGAAACAGTGGTTTGACCCTTGTGCCCTTCCTTTATTTTTTACCCTAACTTGGGGTTTTGGGAAAAAGCAATTTTTCTAAGCTTTTCCAATTTAAAGATAACCCAAACCCCCAATTTTTTAAAAAAGGAACAACCCTTTTTAAAACCCCCCCCAGAAACCCCCTAAAACGAAGTCTGTGCCAAAGAGCTACCCGGAGCCCGGGGGCCTCGGGCCCCCTAGGTATTGGGGGTTTGAGTTCCCCAAAGGGAAAAGAAAAAAGTAAAACCCGTAATTACAGATTTATATATGCTTTTCCCCCACCTTTAGGCCCCCGGCCCAAAGGGGACACGAAGCACAGTAGGCGGTTATCGCAGAACCCATCAGACCCCAAACACCTCTTTTTACCCAGGGGAGCCCCGTGGGTTTTAACCCCCCGGGGAGGGGGGCCCGTAGTTGGGGGGTCCCTTTTGGGGGCACCTTTTTTTTTTCTAAATTTTTTACCCTTAATGTACACCCTTTCCTTGAGGCCTGCCCCAATCCTCGTGAATCCCCTATTTGTTTGGGGGGTGGGGCATCCCCAATTTTCCCCCTTCGCCCAGGAAGCGGCCCCCTAAAAGGAAAAGGGCCCCCAAAACCCTTTTGGGCCCCCGTGGTAATGGGAAGGGAACCCGGGGTTCCCCAAGGGGGGGGGGGGGGGTAAGAACAGAAAACTGCCTTACCTTACTAAATTTCCTTAGGACCAAAAAAAGGAAAAAAATTTTTAACAAAAGGGGCGGAAATGGTTTCCATAAAACCCGGAGAAAAATAACCGGCTAACCCCTTTTCTCCTCAAGGAGGACCCCCTCATGAACTAAGCAAATTTTGAAACCCGGAAAAATGGAAAACCCCTAATAAGACAAACCTAGAAGACCTCTTTTTAAAAACCTACCCAGAATGCAAGGGTTCGCGATTTAAAATGGGTGAATGAAAAAACAATTTTTCTTTGAATGTTTAACCCCATACCAAAAAAGGGCCCGATGGTCAAGTGGCCCCGGGGATTTTTTTTTTGTCCAAAAAAAGCGAGATGGAAGCCACCTTGTTTAAAGGGGGAATAAATCCAAATTTAAAGGGTTTTTAAGCGACGCAAAATTTATGATTTTTGAGTTAAAATAAACCCTTTACGGCCCAGACACCGGAAGGGGGTAAAATTTTCAAAAAGGAATTTTTGGGGCGGGTGGAAGAAAAATTGGGAAAATTTTTGAGAGAAGGAGGGCCAAAAAAAAAGTTGGGGTTTATTGTAGACCAAGAAGAGGGAAAAGTACCCAACGAAAACCCGGGTGGTTTTTTCCTTGGCCCTTTAAAAAAATCCCACCCGATGTCCAAAAGGCGGTTATGAGATTTTTCTGCATAATTTTTTTTTTTTTTAGAATGGGGTTAATTGAAACAGTCCTTGAATTGTTATTAATTCTAACAATCTTGGCCCAATGTCGCTGGGAAAATGCCAATCTCATTTTTTTCTTTCTTTCTTTCTTTGTGAAATGTCTCGCACATAGACGGCTTGCTAGTGCTTAGCCACAAAGGAGTCAGTTGGTAGACCTTGTGCCCTTACCTGATTTCACCGTAACTTGAATTTGTGGGAAAAGCATTTATTTTACTAATGCTATCAATAATGATATTACCCATTCGTGAACCTTTGATGAGGAACCACCTTGTATAAACGCAGAAGCAATAAATACGAAGTTTGTGCCAAAAGAGCTACCCTGGAGCCCGGGCCTCTCGTCTCGCTAGGTATTGTTGTTTCTGAGTTCTAAGTAACTTGAAATAAAGTAAAATCCTGTAATTACAGATCATTATCATGCTTTGCCAGCACCTTCAGTGCTCTTGTTTGCAGGTGGGCACGAAGCTACAGTAGGCGTAGTCAGCACCCCACCTCAGACCCGCAGCTCTCTTCACACCAGGGTAGCCCTTGTGGGCTTGACCCTGGGTAGGGAGGCCCAGTAGTCTGGGGCGTCCTTTGGGCGCACTTTTTCTTTTCTAAATTTTTCACCTTAATGTAACTTTCCTGAGCCTGCCGGAGTCCTCGTGAACTCCCCTATTCGCTTGGGGGTGTGGCATCGAATTACCGTCCTTCGCCTAGCAAGTTCGGCGGTAAGGAAGTGTCCCACACATAACTTGAGCCCTCTGTGGTACTGGAGAACGCAACCCGGCTTCCACTGGGGGGTGGGGGGTAGAGAACAGAAAAATGCCTTACTCCCCTTAGCTAATTGCTCTTAGGACAACAGGACACATAATTTGAGACAAGGGGTCGGACCTGGTCCGATACCCAGGATGAATGATACCCCGGCTACCCCTTCTCCTCCTCAGGAGGACCACTCATGACCACTCTACGACAAATTCGACCCTGAACAATGGAACCCCTACTAATGACAAACCTAGAAGACCTCTTTTCAAAAACCCTACCGAGGAAATGCAAGGTTCGCGATTGTAAAATGCGTGAATGAAAATCAATCTCTTTTGAATGTGAACCCCTTTATCATCAAAAAGGTCCTTGATGGTCAAGTGGACGTGATTTTGATTTTGTCAAAAATTGCGAGATGGAAGCCACCTTGTTAAAGTACAATATAACTCCCAAATTAAGGATTTACTTAAGCTGACGCAAATTCATGATCTTCGAGTTAAAGTAACTATTCCTACTGGCCCAGACACCTGTAAGGGAGTAATCTTTCATAGGGATTTGAGGACGATGGAAGAAAGTGAAATTCTTGGAGAGCATGGGGGGCCAAAAATGGGGGGAACTTCATTGTATGTACCAAGAAGGAGGGGAAATGTACAAAACAAAAAATTTGGACTTTTGTTTTTTACCTTTGCTTTAAAAAAAATCCCACAGTATGTCAACGCCCGGTTATGAGATTTTTCCCTGCAAAAATTTTTTCCTTTTTTTTAGAAGGGGGTTTTAATTAAAACATGCCCTTTGAATTGTTTTTAAATTCTAACAATTTTGGGCCCCAAATGTCGCGGGAAAACCCAAATTCTTTTTTTTTTCTTTCTTTTTTCTTTGTGAAATGTCTTGCACATAGAGGGCCCTCTCTAGTGCTTGCCCAAAGGAGCCCAGTTGGTAGACCTTGTGCCCTTAACCTGATTTCCCCGGGAACTTGAATTTGGGGGAAAACCCTTTATTTTTACTAATGCTATAAAATAATGAATTACCCATTCGTAAACCCTTTGATAGGCACCCCTTGTATAAAGCAAAAGCAATAAATACAAGTTTTGTGCCAAAAGAGCTACCCTGGACCCCGGGGGGCCCCTCTGTCTCGCAAAGGTTTTGTTGTTTTTTGAGTTCAAAAAGTAACTTGAAATAAAGTAAAATCCTGAAATTTAACATCTTTACCCTGCTTTGCCAGCACCTTCAGTGCTCTTTTTTTGGGCAGGGACACGAAGCACAGTAGGCTTTAGTCAGCCCCCCACCTCAGCCCCGCACTCTTTCTTACACCGGGGGAAACCCCTTGTGGGTTTTGACCCCGGGGTAGGGGGGGGCCCATTAGTTGGGGGGCCCTTTTTGGGGCGCACTTTTTTTTTTTCAAATTTTTCCCCCCCCCTTAATGAAACTTTCCTGAGCCTCCCGGGAGTTCCCCCGTGAACTCCCGTTTTGCTTGGGGGGGGGGCCCAATTGGTTTCCCGGGCCCTTTTCGCCTAGGCTTTTTCCCGGGGGAAAAAGGGGAAGTGCCCCACAAAAATTTGACCCTCTGTGGTACTGGGGGGAATGAAAACCGGGCCCTTCCCTGGGGGGGGGGGGGGTTTAGAAAAACAGAAAACTCCCCTTACTCTCTTGGCTTTTGGGCTCTTAGGAAAAACAGGACAAAAATTTTGAGAAAAAAGGGGCCCGGACCTGGTCCGATCCCCCAAGATGAATGATACCCCGGTTTACCCCTTTTTCCTCCCAAGGGGACCACTCTGCCCCTCTACGCAAATTCGACCCTGAAAAAATTGGCCCCCCCTCTAATGAAAAACCTAAAAGCCTTTTTTCCCCAAACCCTAGGGGAGAAGAAGGTTTCGCGATTGTAAAATGGGGGAAAAATAAAAATCAATTTTCTTTTGAATGTAAACCCCCTTTTATCATAAAAAGGGCCCTTGTTTGGTAAAGGGGAGGGTTTAAATTTTGTTTTTGTAAAAAAATTTGCGAGAGGAAGCCACCTTTTTAAAGCCAATATAACTCCCAAATTAAGGATTTACTAAGCTGACGAAAATTTGATCTTCGAGTTAAAGAACCCAAATTCCTACTGGCCCGGGACCCCTGTGGGGGGTAATCTTTCATAGGGATTTGGGGGACGAGGGAAAAAAGTGAAATTCTTGAGAGCATGGGGACCAAGACTAGGGGAAACTTAAGGAAATGCCCAAGGGGAAATGGGAATGAACGAACGAAAACTAAACTGTTTTTTTTACCTTTGCTTTAAATAAAACCCAAACAGTTTTTCAACGCCCGGTTAAAAACTGTCCAAAACCCAAATGCATTGTAATAGATGCCCAAAAAATTGACAAAAACCCTCTTTAAAGGATGTATTGAAAAAGACAAGTAAATTTTTTTGCCGGAAATGTCTGAAGCCCAGGGACCCATCACATGTACTACCCCAATTTCCAAATGGGGAAAAAACTGTGGGGGGCCCCCCTTTCAGCCCGGGAGCTGCTGGGGTGCAGCATCCTAAAGGGAGCGAGACTAGCATATTGAAAAAGCATGTTATTTTATACTGAAGCAAAGAGGAAAGGGGAAAATTTTTCCACAAAAACCCGATACTTCCTTCTGCAGCAGAAAACAAAACACCTCTAGTGCAAGTGATGCGCCCAACAGCTTGCAGCTTAGGAATAAAGAAATTGCTGAATTTAAAAAAAACAAACCGTTAAAAAAACCTAAACTTTAAAAGTTTTAAAATTGGGGACAAAAATTGGTGTCAATGACTGCATAAAAACCCAGCTAAACATATAAGGAGGTGATCCGAATAAACAGCCCGGTGCGACCCTTTTCGTCCGGGGCCCAACCCCTGGGGAGGACTTCGTCTGGCTCGCGATCGGTTTTTCAAAGGAGAGGCAGATCGCAATCGGGCCCATCGTCCCCCTCGCCGGGGAGGTGAAGGACATGGGGCTTCGGGGGGGGAAGCGGGGAGGGAGGGGGGGCCCCTTTTTTTTCCCCCTCCCAAAAAAAGGAAAAAAAAAAACTGGTGGAAAAGGCATTTCCCAAAACCCCAAAAAACCCGAAATCTTCGTTTCACCCATTTTTACAATGGAACTGCCAAAAGCCCTTAGACCCTAAAGTAAAGGCCCTTAAATTATTAGCCCCCGGCCTATGCCCCCGATATTATATTTTTCCCCAAAAGAAATGCTTTTTAAACACACCTCGTCTCTGAAAAAAAAAAAACGGCCCTTTTCCCCTGAGGAATAAAGGATCGGGGAGGGTAGGGGTGGGGGGGGAAAGTCCCCATGTACATCCACCAAAGCCCCCCTTTTTTACAGAAGTGACAATTTGTTTCCCTATTTTGGAGTTTGTCCCAGCAAATTTAAAAATTAAGGGGAAAGTTTTGGGTTATAGGTTCATTTATTGTCCACATGATACAGGAAAACCCTTATGAGAGCTTTTTGCTCTTCAGGAACGTTCCATAAAATAAAGAAATTTTAACCCTGTTTTTAAATACTCATCATACTTTTGTGGGGTTCCCTGCGGAGTGGATTGGTAGAGGTGGGGCAAGTAGTTAATTTGATTAATGATTCTGATCTGGTCCTTCGGATGAGGGTAGTCCGCCCGGGGTTGGGGACGATAATCCCGGTTTTTTTAGCTTTATTGATTACCCTGGTCCCCTTCTAAATGGGAACCAAGGGGCCTTTGGCACACCATTGACGCCCTCGCGGGAAGCGATATCTTCCTTTTTTGATTAATTTCATGGGACCCCAGTAAAGAACGGTTTCAGCACCTAAATTTAACGTAAAAAGAGCAAAACGGGGTTTCCGCCTTCAAAAGGGGGCGTCAAGCTAAACTTTTTGGAAAAAACCATTGATAAAAAATTTAAAAAAATTTTCAAAATTGGGGGGAATATAGAAGAAAGCACTGCTACCCAAATTCCCAAAAAAACTTCGACAGATACTTTAAAGCATAGATTTCCAGGGGGACACCAGTTGCCGCAGGGCGCTGTCCCGACCCCCAAAAAAGGGCATACGGGTTTTTTTTCAAAAAAAAAACATCACAAATGAGAACTTTTGAAATTACAAACAAGCAAGAGCTAGGGCTGGGTATTTTTAAATAAGAAAAAACAAAAAGAGACTCCTGCGGAGTTTTGTCTTACAATTAACAGCAATAAAAAAACACAGGGGTTTGATCCACTATTAAAAAAATTAAAAAGAAAAAAAACATCTTTCAAATTAACAATAAAAATTAAAGGGGGGTAACAATTTAGATTCACCTAAAATTTTCTCGGCGTTCTCTCAAAAAGCAGCTCAGAAAATTACCACCCCCGCCTTCCTAAACCACCCAAGGAAGGGGCCCCTGAGCGAAAGGGCTATTCCCCTTTCCCGGGAGGAGAGATTTTGGTTTAAACAATAAAGATCTAACAAGGGGATGAGCTTTTCCACCCCCTAGAAGCCTGTAAGGAAACACCCCCGGGCCCCGATGAGATTCGATATAAAATGTAAAGCTTTTAACCCTGATTAAGTTCCCTAAAAAGTGTAAAATTTAAAAATTTGAAAAACCCCAAAATTTTCCCAAAACCCCATGGCACTTCGCTAACACCATTCCCATATTGAAAGGAGGGGGTAACCCCAGCCTTCCCTCTCCTACCCCCCAAATTGTTTATGCAAGGTAAATGGAACGAATTGTTAACAGTAGGCTTTTTGCTTTTTTTAAATTTCCGAAAATTTACTATTTTGGCCCGAGCATTGGGGTTTCCCGAAAGGGGGACCCCCAAACTCTCGATCAGCTAGAAAAGCTGGACAGTCATTTTTAAAGAGGAAATTTGGGCCAAAAAAAGTTTTTTTGTTTTCAGTTTTTTTTGATATAGGAAAAGCGTACGACATGAAAAAGGGGGTTTTGGCCTACTCAGAAAACTTTATTTCTTTTGGACAAGGGAAATGTCCCTTTTCACAACATTATTCTATGTATGATTAATGACTTTACCAGCTCCTCCTCAGAAATCTTTAAAAACTCACTGTACCCCTGATGGGTAGTGCTTATGGGGATTCCAGCAATAATGCAGAAATTTTCAGCAAATCGGGAAACCCAATTGGCACTGGATTGATTAAAAGCTGGGGCCTCCGTGGGGTTTTAAGTTTTCCAAAAATTGAAAGAGTATTGGGTAATTTTTTCCCCAAAAGGGGAGCCGAAAAATCAAAGGGAAAAATCTGACAACCCTCCAAAAAATTATTCAAAAAATTTTGGCCCAAATTTTTTTTTTGGTCTATTTTTGATAGTAGACCCCAATTGGAAAGAAAACATGGCCGTTAAAAAATTAAAAGTCCAAAAATTTCAAAATTTTTTAAAATGCTTTTGGGGAATGAAAGGGGACGGGTAGATAGGGCTTTTCTAAAAGGTATTTTAAAGCCCTGATTAGGTCTAAATAGATTAAGGGTTTAGTCATTTTATGGTTTTGGCATCGAGAACAATTTGGGAAAAGGGGGGGATGCTGGCAAATGCTTTTTTGCGGGTGTGGGGTGGGAGCCCTAAAATGTACCCCAGTTTGGCGTCTTTAGGGGGAGTCAGGAGTACCCCCCCTCCCCACCAACGCAGCCAGTTAGCACTGAGCTATGCTGCCCAAAGGGAATCGAGCCGAGCCAAACCCCAATTGGGGAATGGGGGCCTAGGCCCTTTGCCCCGAAATTCCCGACCCCCGTCGAGGGAAAATTTGGTATAGAATTTTCTACCCTCGATAAACCCCGGTTTAATTTAAATGTAGCGTCTGGGAAACCCCCAATTTTTTTATCATGGAACCTGGGGTTCCATCAAACCAAAGGGCCTTGGGACCGGGGGGGGTCGCCCGGGTTTTAGAGTGATTCTTATTAAACTTTTAAATTTTTTTTTTTATATATTATTATATATAACACACCGCGGTCCAAGACAGATGAGTGTTTTTTGGGGTGGGGTTTGGTTTGCTAAAAAGTGAACTAAAGTTCAGGGCTGCGAAACATCAATATTTTTCTTGCCCAACTTTTTGCCTTTACAAAGCTATTTATTTTTTCACTTAAAAGACCCCGTTTGAACAGTTATTTTTCAGTTCCCTTAAGTTCCTTTTAAAAACTATTAAAAAAAATTAAAATCACTAAAAAATGAAAATGCTGAGTAATATCATTTCCCTAAGTTACATGGTGCAAAAATATCAATTTAAACTAATATGGATGCCCCGGCACTCTGGGATCTGGACACTACCATATTTTGTACAAATCTCAGGTGTTTGTGTCTCTTATAAAAGGGAAAAAACATCTCTGTGGCAACTCACAAAAAAAAATCAAAACCTGCAAAAGAAAACCCTGGGGGACGGCCCCCCAAAAGAAAGAAGGGAGGAGGTTGTTTTTGGCCCGCCTTAGGGTCAATGCCACAAGACTGACACCTTCACTTCCCCATATCGAAAAGGGAATTTTCCCCCCCCCGGTGCCCCCAAATTTAACCCAAAATTTTCCATCAACCAATCCTCATAACATGCAAAAGATTAAAAACCCCAGACCCCAGCTAAAAAATTTTTTCCAAAAAAAAAAAAAGACTTTACTAAACAAAATAAAATCAGAAAGATGAAAAAAATCAAACGGAAAATAATCACTTTTCAAGGGGGGACCCAAAAAATTTTTGACCTTTTGTAGATTGATAGAATAATAGGTCCCCTTGGGTTAAAAAAATTGGGTTTCAGCGTGGTTGATAGCCAAAAAAATCCAACAAAAAAAAGAAAGATGAAAATTTTTTTCTATTATAGATATTTAAAATACTTAATGGTTTTTTGGGCATTAAAATGGCAAAATTTTGGGTTTAATAAAAAATTTTCCCCCAAAAATTTAAAGGAAAAAAAAAAAAAAAAAGGGGAGACAAGTAGTACCCAATAATTGGGTTATTGGGTAAATTTTAAAAAAGTGGAGCCATCTATGGGTAAAAACCTTAATAAATTAAAATCCAAAATGGGCTGGGAAAGTACGTTTTATGCCAAAAAAAGTATGTTTTTGGGTTTTTCAGAATTTTTAAATTTTAATTTTAGCTGACAGTAGTGGTTTTAGACAAAAACCAAAATTAATGGGGCATTAAAAAAATAATTTTCCCACACGTATTTTTCCCTTCCCACATTTGGGTATCTTTTTGAAATGAAAAGTTTTACAAAATATGTGGGTACACTGTTTTGGTCTTTCCTAGCTAGGGACCCGCCCCCTTTCTATCTCAGTAAAGGTATCCAAACACACATGGTAATAAAAGCTTTTTATAAAGCTAAATATTGCATATGCTGAAAATCTACACAACTGCAATGATTACCTAATATCCCCGACAGGGCTTAAAGCACCACAAAGACTTAAAAACCTATTATTTTTCAGCCTTGAAAATTTTTTTGAACTAAAAAGCTTAAAAAATAAAAGAAGGAAAAAATCTAAAGTTTTCTAAAAAAAAATAACTCCTATTCACAAAACCCGGATTTTTTCATTTTTAAATTTTTAACAAAACACACCCTTAACGAAAGCATGTGTTTAGAAAATAAAATCCCAAAAATGAAAATGTTTTTTTATACTGTAATTTTTTTTTTGAAGCCTCTCTATATTATTATAATTTATATGTATTATAACATATATATGTATGTGTATGTACAAAAAATTATATATGTTTAATGATGTTGAATATATTATAATATTTATTATGAATTAATGTGGTATATTTTTTATTAATTTTTAAAATCAATGTATTAATTATCCCATATATATTACAAAAAAATAAAATTATATACATACATATTTTATATTTAAAATTGGGGGTTTTCTGTCAGGGTGATGTAAGAAAGGGTGTGGTATTTTCGTTGCTTGGGTTTTACATGCCTTTTTGCTTGTAGCTGCCCCCCCCCCGGCTTGTCTGGTGCAAAAAGGGAGCACCCAGCATAAGCTCCCTGCCAGCTATAGCCTCTCCTCAAAATTTCGGGTGCTTTTTTCTGGTCACCCAGGGAAAACTAGGTAATTGTGGCCCCTTGCTGAACGGGGGCCTCTTGGAGCAGCAGGGGGCCCCTAAAGGTACAGATCATGGCCCCTGGGTGTGGGCACACTTGCCGTCTTCCTTCTCCCCCCCAAGATAAACCCAACTGGCAGCAAATCATTTTTTGAGGGCTGGGGGGGGCAAAAGCACTCTTACCCCAGCAAATAAGGTAGGCTGAGGGCCCACCGGGTTTGGGACCACTGGGGCTTTATCTGGGTGGGGGTTACCCGCTCCGTTGCCCATGCGGCTGCCAAGCTTTATGAGGGGGTTTTGGGGCATAGCCCATGGGACCCCCACAGTGGTTAGGGGCTTGCAGCCCGCTAATCCTCACTATATGGGGCAGCACTGGTGGGGTGGCAGAGGTAGCTCCACCCAGGGAAGCATTGAAGTTGAGGGGGCTACACCAAATTTCTGGTTGGGGTGCAGCAAGGTCCTATTCCAGGGGGTACCACAGTCTCTCCAGGAATTTTAAACCCTTTAGAAGTCCCGGGCACTCCAGTAAAGAGCGTATATGGGACTGGGGGGGGAAGCTTACTTTGGGTTAGTTTTTATGCTGTTACGCTCCTTGATGTTTTAACTTGATGCAAAGAGATGCTTTATGCCAAAATTGCATCTTGTAGATACTGTCCCCAGGAGATATTCGAATTGTTTAGGTGATTCAATGCAATACAAGCTGGACTGGTGGCTATGATATCTATTGGTCCTCTGGCAAAAGGGGTGAGATGGCGGAGAATAATAGCCTCTTTTTTCTGGGGCTTTCTAGATCCCAGTAATTAGATTTTGGCTCTTGGAAAACGGCGTTCGACCCCCATCATTGGACTTTTAAAAAGCAATATGGGTAATGGGGGCAAGACCCCCCAAATCCTTGCCACTTTGGTGGCCCTCCGAACTGCAGGGGGTATTGGCACAAATTCTGTGGTATTGATCATAGATTGTTGTGGCTATCTCTGGGCTACTTCAGAAACCCCTCATTGCTCCAGTGGCACCCCTTTGGTGTTTCATGTGGACAGATTGAGGGGGAGAGTTGCCCTGGGTTTGCCAAACCTATCTATACCTTGCCTGCCTACCAAGCCTGAGAAAGCGGAACTCACGGGTCCAAAAAATCTCAATCCCTTTTGGGGGGCAGGGGCGTTGGGCTGAGTATTTTGAGCAGTTTTACCCGGTTAAACCACCAAAAAATTAATGTGGATGTGGGTAGTGTCAAGATTCCTTTGCCGCCCACCCATCCAAGGATCCTCCCTTATACTTTAAGCTGAAGTTGTAAAAGCAGCAGATATCTGCAGCATCCCCGCTTAACTGTTAAGGGTGTGGAGAACCTTATGGGGGGGTGGTATCCCTCTCTGGAGGGGGGGAGGGAATCGGGGGGGACTACAGCAAACACCAAGGGTTACAACTCGCTCCAAAACCTTCAGACTACATGCCACCGCTGAGGCACCAGAAGCCGGAGCAAAACTTTGGATTCACTTTTGGGAGTCCCCAAAAACAGTACCGATGCTTTGGGGTCATTGTAGAGTGCTGACATAGTTTTGGTGGGGGAAGTTATGTTCTTACACCAAAACTTTCCAAAACTTTTCATGATGCTATTCTTTCTGAATCCTTTGGAACCCTGTGGCAGTCTTGATGCATTTTAGGGAATGAAGTAAGCCCTGGGGCTAGAATCCCCTGGGAACCAAAAACCAAGATCCCCGGGCTTTGGGGGCTGGCTTGGGGGTTTCTAAATTT
>NW_023659263.1:0-21722 GCF_015228065.2 Penaeus monodon
AATGATGATAATGATGATAATGATGAGATAAAAGATAATAAAGATTTTCTATAAGATGATGTAATAAAGGGAATTTTGTCCCTAAAATATAAAAAGGTTTAAAAAAAACATTTTCCCAAAAATCAAAAAAACGCAAAAACTAGCGAAAATAGCCCTTTTTGGAGTATACCCCAAAATAAAATTTTTTCATTTTTTGGTGGTTTTTTGGCAATTTTAGGGTAATAATGTAATAAATTTCCAGAATTTTATTAATCTCATAAAGATGATAAAAATGAGAAAAGAGAATTTTGATAACATTGAATATTAAAAATTTTTTTAAATTATTATTATTATTTTATTTTTAATTTATTATTATTATTATTTTTTTATTAATTTTTTTTATTACTATTATCTTAATTTTTGTTTGCCAAAAAAACTATTATTCTGTAATAATAACATAATAATAATAAGTATAAGTATAAATAAAAATGCTAGTGGTTTAATATTGTTATTATATTATTATTGTTATTATTATCATTATTTTATTTTTACTGGTTTAAATGCAAAAAAAAATTTTATAACAGTAAAAATTACGTAATAACGATAATAAATTAAAATAATGAATAAATAATTTATTATAAAATCGTTATTATTTTTATTATTATTGTTATTTCATTTTTATTGTTGTGGTTATTATATTATTGCAAAAAAAAACTATAACTCCAATAATTGCAATAATAATGATAACAATTGCAAAAATATATAATAATTGCAATAATGTGATAATGAATGATTGGATAAAGATGAAATGATGATGTAAAGTAAAAAATGTGATAATCATATAAGATGATGATAATAAAGGATTGTGTTTCCCTATATAATATAAAAAGGTATAAGAAAAACATTCCCAAAAGTCGAAAAAGCGGCAAAATCTAGCGAAATATAGCCTTTTGAGGAGTATACTCCAAAATGACGTTTTTTCGATTTCTTTGGTGATTTCGGCAAGTATTAGGGTAATAATGATAATAATTACCAGAATTGTATTAATCATAACAATAATGATGATAAAAGTGAGAATAAAGAGAATTTTGATAACATTTGATATTAAAAATATTATTATATTATTATATTATTATTATTATTATTATTATTATTATTATTATTATTATTATTATTATATATTATTATACTATTATCTTAATTATTAGTATATTGCCAAAAAATCTATTATATCTGTAATAATAACAATAATAATAATAAGTATAAGTATAATAATAATAATGCTAGTGGTTTAATATTGTTATTAGTATTATTATTGTTATTATATCATTATTATTATTTGTACTGGTAGTATAATTGCAAAAATATTATTATAACAGTAATAATTACAGTAATAACGATACTAATTAAGATAATGATATAAATAATTATTAAAAATCGTTATTATTGTTATTATTATTGTTATTACTATTATTAGTTGTTGTGGTTATTAGTATTATTGCAAAAATATATACTATAACTCCAATAATTGCAATTTAAAACTGATAAAAATTTCAATAATGATGATAAAATTTCAATAAAGTGATAATGATGATGATAAAGAGATAATTTTGGGGTAAAGAAGATGAAAACGATAATAATGATGAAAAAATCATGATAACGATGATGAAAAAAGAGGAATTTTTGTCCATAATAAAATAAAAAAGGTATAAGAAAAAAAATTTCCCAAAAATCGAAAAAGCGGCAAAATCTAGCCCAAAAATAGCTTTTGGGGGAGTATAACCCCCAAAATGACGTTTTTTTTTGATTTCTTTTTTGGGGATTTCGGCAATTATTGGGGTTAAAAAATGATAAAATTACCAGAATTGTTTTTAATCAACAAAAATGTGATAAAATTTGGAAAAAAAGAGAATTTTGATAACATTTTAATATTAAATTTAAAATTATTATTATTATTAAAATTTTTTTAAAAATTTTTTTTATTATTATTTAAATTATATTTTATTTTACTAAATTTCTTAAAATTTTTATTATAAAATTTCCAAAAAAACTATTTATCGGTAATAATAACAATATAATAAAAGTATAATTTTAAAAAATAATGCTAGTGGTTAATAATATTTTTTTTAGTAATTATTGTTATTATTTATTATTATTATTTTTTACTGGTAAAAATAATTGCAAAAATAATTATTAAACAGAAAATTACCGTAATAAGAACTAATTAAGATAATGAGAAAATTTTATTTAAAAACGTTATTATTGTTTTTTATTATTTTATTACTTTATTATTGTTGTGGTTTTTAGTAAATTTTGCAAAAAAAATACTATAACTCCCCAAAAATTTGGGAATAATAATGATAACCCTTGCAAAAAATTTATTATAATAATTGCAAAATGAAAGATAATGATATGATAAAGATGATAATGATGATAAAGATGATGTAACGATTTTAAAAATTATAATCATGAAACGATGATGATAATAAAGGAATTGTGTCCATATATAATATACAAAAGTATAAAAAACTTCCCAAAGTCGAAAAAACGGCAAAATCTAGCGAAAAATAGCCTTTTGAGGTAATATAAAATGGTTTTTTTGATTTCTTTGGGGATTTCGCAAATTTTTAGGGAATAATGATAATAATTACCAAAATTTTTTTAAACATAACAATATGATGATAAAAGTGATAAAAAGAGAATTTTGATAACATTTGAATTTTTATTAAAAAATTTTTATTATTAATATATATTATATTATTTATTATATTATTTATTATTATTATTATTATTATTTTATTATTAATATAATATTAATTATTAGTATAATTGACAAAAATCTATTATATCTGTAATAATAACAATATAAAAAAAGTATAAGTAAATAATATAATGCTAGTGTTTAATATTGTTATTAGTATTATTATTGTTATTATATCTTTTTATTATTTGTACTGTAGTATAATTGCAAAATAATTATTATAACAGTAATAATTACATAATACGATACTAAATTTAAAATAATGATATAATTTAAATTTTTATAAAAACGTTTTTTATGTTTTTATTTTTGTTATTACATTATTATTGTTGTGGTTATTATATTTTTGCAAAAATATATACTATAACTCCAATAATTGAATAATAATGATAACAATTGCAATAAGATGATAATAATTGCAATAATGATGATAATATATGATAATTTATGATAATGATGATAATGATGATGATAACGATATAATTTATGAAAAAATATAATGATGATGATAATAAAGGAATTGTGTCCATATATAATATAAAAAGGTATAAGAAAACATTCCAAAAGTCGAAAAAGCGCAAAATCTTTTGCGAAAAAAAGCCTTTTGAGAGATACTAAAAATGACGTTTTTTGATTTCTTTTGGGGATTTTCGGCAATTATTAGGGTAATAATGATAAAAATTTAAACCAAATTGTATTAATCATAAAATAATGAAAATAAAAGTGAGAATAAAGAGAATTTTGATAACATTTGAATATTATTAAAATTAATTATTATCATTATTATATTTATTATAATTATTATTTAATTAATTATTATTATTATCATTATTATTATTATTATTCTATTATCTTAATTTTTAGTATAATTGCCAAAATCTATTATATCTGTAATAAAACAATAATAATAATAAGTATAAGTATTATAAATAATAACTATTTGGTTATAATATTGTTTTTTAGTATATTTTTGTTATTATTTTCATTATTATTTTTTGTACTGTATATAATTTCAAAAATAATTATTATAACATAAAAATTACAGTAATAACGATACTAATTAAGATAATGAGCTACTAATTATTAGAAAATCGTTATTATTTGTTATTATTATTGTTATTACTATTATTATTGTTGTGTTTATTAGTATATTGCAAAATGAGTATACTATACTCCAATAATTGCAATAATTAATGATACAATTGCAATAATGATGATAATAATTGCAATAATGATGATAATGATGATGAAAATGATGATAATGATGATAATGTGATAATGATGATGATAACGATAATGATGATGATAATCATGATAGACGAATGAATGATAATAAGAGTAATTGTGTCCATATATAATATGAAAAAGGGTATAAGAAAAACTTCCCAAACGTCGAAAAAGCGGCAAAATCTAGCGAAATTAGCCTTTTGAAGTATACTCCAAAGGACGTTTTTTTTAGGGGGGGGGGATTCTTTGGTGATTTTCGGCAATTATTAGGGTAATAATGATAATATTACCAGAATTTTTATTTAATCATAACATAATTATGATCAAATGGAAATAAAGAGAATTTTGATAACATTTGAAATATTATTAAAATTATTATTATTATTATTAGTATATTATTTATTTTATTATTATTATTATTAGTATATTATTACTATTATCTAATTATTAGTATAATTTGCCAAAATCTATTATATCTGTAATAATAACAAATACTAATAATAAGTAGAAGTATCGATAATACTAAATGCTAGTGGTTGTAATATTGTTTATTTAGTATTATTATTGTTATTATTATCATTAGTATTATTTGTTACTGTAGTATAATTGCAAAAATATTATATAAACAGTAATAATTTACAGTAATAACGATACTAATTAAGAGAATGATATAAATCACTTTATATAAATCGTTATTATGTTATTATTATTGTTATTCTATTAATTATTTTGTGGGTTATTAGTATTATTGCAAAAATTATATACTAATACTCCATAATTGCAATAATATGATAACAATGCAATCAATGATGATAATAATTGCAATAATGATGATAATGATGGGGAGGAAAAATGATGATAATGATGTAATGAAGTATGATAACGATAATATGATGATAATCATGATAACGAGGATGATAATAATAGGAAATTGTGTCCCCATTATATAATATAAAAAGGTATAAGACAAAACATTCCCAAAGTCGAAAAAGCGGCAAAATCTAAGCGAAATATAGGCCTTTTGAGGGTATACTCCAACATGACGTTTTTCGATTTCTTTGTGATTTTCGGCAATTATTAGGGTAATATGATAAAATTACCAGAATTGTATTATCATAACAATAATGATGATAAACGTGAGAATAAGAGGAATTTTGATAACATTTGAATATTATTAAAATTATTAGTATTATTATATTATTAGTATTATTATTATTATTATATTTTATTATTATTCCTATTATCTTAATATTAGTATAATTGCCAAAAAAATCTATTATATCTGTCATAATAACAATAATAATAATAGTATAAAGTATAATGATAATAATGCTAGTGTTATAATATTTTTATTATATTATTTTTGTTATTATTATCATTATTATTATTTGTACTGGTATTATATTGCAAAAATATTATTATAACAGTAATAAATTACAGTAAATAACGATACTAATTAATGATAATGATATAAATACTTATATATAAAATCGATATTATTGTTATTATTATTGCTATTACTATTATTAATTAGTTGTGGTTATTAGTATATTGCAAAATATATACTACTAACTCCAATAATTGCAATAATAGTGATAACAATTTGCATAATGATATAATAATTGCAATAATTGATTGATAATGATGATGATAATGATGAAATGATGATGATAACGATCATAATGATGATAATCATGATAACGATTGATGATAATAAGAGGAATTGTGTCCATATATAATATAAAAAAGGTATAAGAAAACATTCCCAAAAGTAGAAAAAGCGGCAAATCTAGCGACTATAGCCTTTTGAGAGTATACTCCAAAATGACTTTTTTTCGATTTCTTTGGTGAATTTCGGCAATTATTAGGGTAATAATGATAATAATTAACCAGAATTGTATAATCATAACATACTTATGATAAATGAGCATAAAGAGTATTTTGATAACCTTTTGAATATTATTAATTATTATTAATTATTTTATTATTATTATTATTATTATTATTATTATTATTATATTACTATTATCTAATTATTAGTGATAATTGTCCAAAAATCTATTATATCTGTAAATAATACCAATAATAATAATAAGTATAAAGTAATTAGAATTACTAATAATGCTAGTGGTTATTTATTGTTATTTAGTATTATTATTGTTATTATATCATTATTATTATTTGTACTGGTAGTATAATTGCAAAAATATTATTTATAACAGTAATAAGTACAGTAATAACGATCCTAATTAAGATAATGATATAATAATTATTATAAAATCGTTATTATTGTTATTATTATTTTTATTACTTATTATTATTGTTGTGGTTATTAGTAATTATTGAAAAATATATACTATAAACTCCAATAATTGTACCAATAATAAGGATAACAATTGCAATAATGGATGATAGTAATTGGCAATAATGATGATAATGATGATGATAATGATTATAATGATTGTAATGATAATGATAACGATAATAATGATGATCATCAGATAACGATGATGATAATAAGAGGACTTGGTGTCCAATATAATATAAAAAAAGGTATAAGAAGAACATTCCCAAAAGTCGAAAAGCCGGCAAAATCTAGCGAAATATAGCCTTTTGAGAGTATACTCCAAGAATGGAACGTTTTTTTTTTTTCGATTTCCTTTGGTGATTTCGGCAATTATTAGGGTACTAATGATAATATTACAGAATTGTATTTAAATCATACAATAATGATGATAAAGTGAAGAATAAAGAGAATTTTGGGGATAACATTTGAATATTATTAAAATTATTATTAATTATTATTATTTTATTAGTATTATTATTATTAATTATTATTAATTACTATTATCTTAATTATTAGTATAATTGGCCAAAAACATCTATTATATCTGTAATAAATAATATAATAATAATAAGTATAAGTATAGATAATATAATGCTAGTGGTTATAATATTAGTTATTAGTATTATTATTGTTATTATTATCATTATTATTATTTGTACTGGTACGTATAATTGCAAAAATAATTTATTATAACAGTAATAATTACAGTAATACGATCGAATTAAGAATAATGATATAAGATAAATTAATAAAATCGTTATTAGTGTGTTATTATTTAATTGTTATTACTATTATTATTGTTGTGGTTTATTAGTGATTATTGCAAAAATATATACTAAAACTCAATGAATTGCAATAATATTGATAACAATTTGCAATAATGATGAATAATATTGCAATCATGAAATGATATGATGAATGATAATGATGATAATGTATGATAATGATGTGATAACGATAATAAATGATGAATAATCAATGATACGATGATGATAATAAGAGGAATTTGTGTCCATGATATAATATAAAAAAGGGATAAGAAAAAACATTCCAACGTCGAAAGCGGCAAAAATCTAGCGAAATATAGCCTTTTGAAGAGTATACTGCCAATGACGTTTTTTTCGATTTCCGTTGGTATTTCGCGCAATTTTAGGGTAATAATGATAATAATACCAGAATTGTATTAACATAACAATAATGATGATAAAAGTGAGAATAGAGAGAATTTTGATAACATTTGATGATTATTAACATTATTATTGATTATTATTATTATTATTATTATTATTATTATTATATTATTACTCTTTCTTAAATTATTAGTATAATTTCCAAAAATCTATTATATCTGTAATATACCAAATCATAATCATAAGTATAAGTATAATAATAATGATGCTAGTTGGTTATAATATTGTTTTTATTAAATATTATTGTTTATTATTAGCATTATTATTTTTGTACGTGGTAGTATAATTGCATAAATAATTATTATAACAGTAATATTCCAGTAATAACATACTAATTAAGATAATGATATAAATACTATTTAGAAAATCGTTTTATTATTGTTATTATTGTTGTTATTACTATTATTATTGTTGTTGGTTATTAGTATTATTGCAAAATATATACTATAGACTCCAATAATTGCAATAATATGATAACAAGTGCAATAATGATGATAATAATTCAATAATGAATGAAATGATGATGATAGATGATAATGATGATAATGATGATACGATAACGATATATGATTATAATCATGATAACTGATGATGATATAAGAGGAATTGTGTCCCCTATATAATATAACAAGGTATACGAAAAACATTCCCAAAAGTCGAACAGCGGCAAATCTAGCGAACTATAGCCTTTGAGAGTATACTCCAAATGACGTTTTTTTCGATTTCTTTGGTGATTTCGGCATTATTAGGGGGGTTTTTAAACAAAAAATACCTGATAATAATTACGCAAATTGGTATTAATACATAACATAATATGATAAAAGTGAGAATAAAGAGAATTTTGATAACATTTGAATATTATTAAAATGTAGTTATTATTATTATTATTATTATTATTATTATTATTATTATTATTATTATTAGTAGTTTACTAGAGTCTTAATTATTAGTATAATTGTCCCAAAAATCCTATTATATCTGTAATAATAACAATAATAATAATAAGTATAAGTATAAATAATATAATGCTCGTGGTTATAATATTGTTATTAGTATTATTATTGTTATTTATTATCATTATTAGTGATTTTAGTAGTAATAGAATTTGCAAAAATAATTATTATAACAGTAATAATTACAGTAAATACGATACTAATTAAGATAATGATAGAAATAATTATTAATAAAATGTTATTATTGTTATTATTATTGTTATTACTATTATTATTGTTGTGGTTTTATTATTATTGCAAAAATATATACTATAACTCTCAATAAGTGGCAATAATAAATGATAACAAATTGCTATGCGTGATAATAATTGCAATAATGATGATAATGAATGATGAAATAAATGATTTGAAGATGATAAATGATGATGGATAACATAATAATTATGATATCATGATAACTATGATGATAATAAGAGGAATTGTGTCCCTATATAATATAAAAAAGGTATAAGAAAAACATTCCCAAAGTCGAAAAGCGGCACAATCTAGCGAAATATAGCCTTTAGAGAGTATACCTCCAAAATGACGTTCTTTTTCGATTTCTTTGGTGATTCGGCAATTATTAGGGTAATAATATATCTTACCGAATTGTATTAATCATAACATAATGATGATAAAAGTGATAATAAAGAGAATTTTGATATAACATTTGACTATTATTAAAATTATTTTATTATTATTATTATTATTATTATTATTATTATTATTATTATTTTACTATTATCTTAATTATTAGTATAATTGGCCAACAAATCTATATATCTGGTATAATAACAAGATAATATAAGTTAAGTATAATAATAATATGCTAGTGGTTATAATATGGTTATAGTATTCTATTGTTGTTATATCATTATTAATTATTTGACTGGTAGTATAATTTGCAGAAATATTATTATACATAATAATTAACAGTAATAAAAAACGATACTAATTAAGATAAGATATAAATAATATTATAAATCGTTATTATTGTTATTATTATTGTTATTACTTTATTATTGTTGTGGTTATTAGTATTATTGCAAAATATATCCTATAACTCCAATATTGCAATAATAATGAGAACAGTTGCAATAATGATGATAATAATTGCAATAATGGATGATAATGATTGATGATAATGATGATAAGGCTGATAATGATTGATGCTAAACGATAATAATGATGATAATCCGATAACGATGATGATACATAAGAGGAATTGTGTCCATAATAATATAAAAAAAGGTATGAAGAAAACATTCCCAAAAGTCGGAAAAAGCGCACAATCTAGCGAAAATATAGCCTTGTTGAGAGTATACTCCAAAATGACGTTTTTTTCGATTTCCTTTTGGTGATTTCTGATTGTTAGGGTAATATTAAATAATAATTACCATATTGTATTAATCATACAATAATGATGATAAAAGTGAGAATAAAGAGACTTTTGATAACATTTGAATATTATTAAATTATTATTATTATTATTTATTATCATTAATTATTATCATTAATTCTATTATTATTATTACTAGTATCTTAATTATTAGTAATAATTGCCTAAAAATCTATTATATCTGTATAATAACAATACTAATAATAAGTATAAGTTATCATAATAATAATGCTAGTGGTTATAATTTGTTTTTAGTAATTATTTTTGTTATTATTCTCATTATTTATTATTTTACTGGTAGTATAATTGCAAAAATAATTATTATAACAGTAATAATTATCAGTAATAACGATACTAATTAGATAATGATATAATAATTATTATAACTCGTTATATTGTTATTATTATTGTTTATTACTATTATTATTGTTGTGGTTATTATTCGTATTGCAAAAAATAATACATAATCCAATAATTTGTACCATAATAATTATAACAATTGCAATAATGATGATAAGAATTGCAAATAATGATGATCATGATTGATGATATGATTATAATGATGATAATGAGATGATACGATAATAATGATAGTAATCATGATAACGATGATGATAATAAGGGAATTGTGTCCATATCTAATATTAAAAAGGTAAAAGAAAAACATTCCCAAAAGTCGAAACAGCGGCAAAATCTAGCGAAATAATAGCCTTT
Source organism: Penaeus monodon (assembly GCF_015228065.2). Classification (NCBI taxonomy): domain Eukaryota; kingdom Metazoa; phylum Arthropoda; class Malacostraca; order Decapoda; family Penaeidae; genus Penaeus; species Penaeus monodon. The sequence continues at coordinate 10,610 of NW_023659263.1, forward strand.
TGAGAGTATACTCCAAAATGACGTTTTTTTCGATTTTCTTTGTGATTTCGGCAAGTATTAGGGTAATAATGATAATAATTCCAGAATTGTATTAATCATAACAATAATGATGATAAAAGTGAAGAATAAAGAGAATTTGATAACATTTGATATATTAAAATTATTATTATTATTTTAATTATTATTATTATTGTATTATATTATTATTATTATTATTAAGTACTATTATCTTAATTATTAGTATAATTGCCAAAAAATATATTATCGTCTGTAGTAATAACATATTAAATAGTATAAGTATAATGATATAATGCTAGTGGTTTTAATATTTGTTATTAGTATTATTATTGTTATTATTATCATTATTATGATTTGTACTGGTAGTATAATTGCAAAAATAGATTATTATACAGTAATACTTACAGTAAGAACGATACAATTAAATAATGATATAAATAATTATTATAAAATCGTTATTATTGTTATTATTATTGTTATTACTATTATTATTGTTGGGTTTATTAGTATTATTGTCAAAAATAATATACTATAACTCCAGATATTGCAATAATAATGATAACAATTGGCAATAATGAGGATAATAATTGCAATAATGATGATAATGGATGATGATATGATATATCTGATGATAACGATAATAATGATGATAATCCTGATAACGATGATGATAATAAGAGGAATTGTGTCCATATATATATAAAAAATTATAAGAAAAACATTTCCCAAGTCGAAAAAGCGGCAAAATCTACGAAATATAGCCTTTTGAGAGTATGCTCCCAAAATGACGTTTTTTTCGATTTCTTTGGTGATTTCGGCATTGTTAGAGTAATCATGATAATATTAACCAGAATTGTATTAATCATAACGAATAATGATGATAAAGTGAAATAAAAGAGAATTTTGATAACATTTGAATTTATTTAAAATTATATTAATTATTATTCTTATTATTAATTATTATTATTATCCTTATTATTATCTATTATCTTAATTATTAAGTATAATTGCCAAAAATCTATTATATCTGTAATAATGACAATATAATAATAAGTATAAGTATACATATAAGAATGCTAGTGGTTATAATATTGTTTATTAGTATTATTATTGTTATTATTATCATTATTATTATTGTACTGGTATTATAATTCAAATATTATTATAACAGTAATAATTAAGTACAACGATACTAATTAAGATAATGATATAAAATAATTATTATAAATCGTTAGTTATTGTTTATTAGTGTTATTACTATTATTATTGTTGTGGTTATTAGTATTATTGCAAAATATATACATAACTTCCAATAATTGGCAGAATAATGATAACAATTGCAATAATGATGATAATAATTGGCAATAACTGATGATAATGATGATGATAATGATGATAATTATGATAATGATGATGAAACGATACTATGATGATGATAAAGTCATGATAACAATGATGATAATAAGAGAATTGTGTCCATATATATTATAAAAGGGTATAAGAAAACTTCCCAAAAGTCGAAAAGCGGCAAAATTCTGAGCGAAATATATCCTTTTGGAGTAATACTCAAAATTACGTTTTTTTCGATTTTTTTGGTGATTTCGGCAATTAATTAGGGTAATATTATATAATTACCGAATTTGTATAATCCTAACACTAATTGATGATAAAATTGAGAATAAAGAAATTTTGATAACATTTGAATATTATTAAATTTTTTTATTATTTTATTGATTTTATTATTATTATTATTATTATTATTATTATTATTACTAATTATCTTAATTATTTAGTATAATTGCCAAAATCTATTATATCTGTAATATCACAATAATAATAATACGTATAAGTATAATAATAATAATGCATAGTGGTTATAATATTGTTATTAGTATTATTATTGTTTTATTTATCATTATTAATTATTTGTACTGGTACTATAATTTCAAAAATAATTAATTATAACAGTAAATAATTACAGGTAATAATCGATACTAATTAAGATAAGGATATAAATATTATTATAAAATCGTTATTGATTGTTATTTATTATTGATTACTATTATTATTGTTGTGGTTATTAGTATTCTTGCAAAATATATACTAGAAAAACTCCAATAATTGCAATAACTAATGATAACAATTGCATAATGATGATAATAATGCAATAAATGATAGATAATGATGAGATAATTTATGATAATGATGAGAATGATGATGATAACGATAGATACTGTGATAATCATGATGCGATGATGATAATAAGAGGATTGTGTCCATAGATAATATAAAAAGGTATAAGAAAAACATTCCTCAAAAGTCGAAAAAGCGGCAAATCTAGCGAAATATAGCCTTTAGAAGAGTATACTCAAAATGACGTTTTTGTTCGATTTCTTTGGGGATTTCGGCAATTATTAGGGTAATATGGTAATAATTACCAGAATTCTATTAATCATAACATACTGATGATAAAGTGAGAATTACAAGAATTTTTATAACATTTTGAAGTATGATTAAAATTATTATTATTAGTATATTATTAGTATTATTATTATTTATTAAGTATTTATATTACATATCTAATTATTAGTATAAGTGCCACAAAATCTATTATACTCTGTAATAATACCATAATAATAATAAGTAAAGTATAAATAATAATAATGGCTAGTGGTTTTAATATTGGTATTAGTATTATTATTGTTATTATTATCATTATTACTTATTTGTAACTGGTATTATAATTGCACAAATAATTATTATAACAGTAATAATTACAGTAATAAACTATACTCAATTAAGGATAATGATATAAAAATATTATAAAAATCGTGATTATTGTTATTACATTGTTTATTACTATATTAGGGAGTGTGGTATTAGTATATTGCAAAAAATATATACTATAACTCAATATGATTGCAATAATAATGATAACAACTTGCAATAATGATGATAATAATTGCAATAATGAGGATACTGATGATGATAATGATGAAATGATGATAATGATGATGATAACGATAATAATGATGATAATCTTGAAAGATGATGATAATAACATGGAATTGTGTCCATTATATAATATAAAAAGGTAAAAGAAAATATTCCCAACAAAGTCGAAAAAGCGGCAAAATCTTAGCGAAATATAGCCGTTTTGAGAGTATACTCCCAAAATGACGTTTTTTCGATTCTTGGTGATTTCGGCACTTATCTAAGGTTAATAATGAAGAATAAATTACTAGAATTGTATTAATTTCATAACAATTAATGATGATAAAGTGAGAAGTAAAGAGAATTTTGATAAATTGAATATTATTAGTATTATTATTATTATTATTATTATTATTATTCTTATTATATTAGTATTATATTATTATTATTATTATTATTATTATTATTATTATCATTATTATTACTATTATCTATATTAGTATTATTGCCAAAAAATATATTATAACTGTTAATACTAACAATAATTAAAATTAATACGTATAATATCATAATAATAATTGCTAGTGGTTAGTATAATATTGTGTATTTAGATTATATTGTTATTATTATCATTATTATTATTTGTACTGGGAGTATAATTGCAAAACATAATTATTATAACAGTAATAATTACAGTAATAACGATACTAATTAAGATAATGATATAAAAAATTATATAAAATCGGTATTATGTTATTATATTGTTATTTACTTATTATTATTGATTGTGGTATTAGGATTATTGCAAAAAATATATACTATACTCAATGATTGCAATAATCTGATAACAAATTGCCAGATAATGATGATAATAATTGCAAGAATGATGATAATGATGATGATAATGATGATAATGATGATAATGATGATGAGAACGATATTAATGATGATATCTTGCTAATCTGATGATACTAACAGAATTGTGCCATATATTATATAAAAAAGGTAAAAGAAAAACTTCCCAAAAGTCGAAAAAGCGGCAAACAATCTAGCGAAAATATAGCCTTTGAGAGTATACCCAAAATGACGTTTTTGTCGGATTTCTTTGGTGGATTTCCTGGCAATTATTAGGGTATAATGCTAATTAATTACTGGAATTGTATTAATCATAACAATAATGATGATAAAAGTGAGATAAAGAGAATTTGATAACATTGATATTATTATTATTATATTATTATTAGTATTATTATATTATTATTATTAATTATTATTATTAATATTATTATTATTATTATTATTATTATTATGCAGTATTATTACTATCATCTTAATATTAGTATTATTAGCCAAAAAAATATATTATAACTGTAATAAAACAATAATAATAATAAGGTATAATAATAATAATAATAATGCTATGGTTATAATATTGTTATTAGTATATTATGGTATTATTATCATTATGATTATTTGTATGGTAGTATAATTGCAAAAAATAATATGATAACAGTAAATAATTACAGTAATAACGATAAACTAATTAAGATAATGATATAAATAATCATTATAAAATCGTATTATGTATTATATTGTATTACTATTCATTATTGATGTGTTAATAGTATATATTGCACAAAAATATATACTATAACTCCATGATTGCCATAATAATATAACAATGACAATAATGTATGACTGATAATAATTGAATAATGATGATAATTGATGATGATAATGAGAATAATGATGAGAATGATGATGATAACGATAATAATGATGATATCTTGATAATGATGATGATAATAACAGGAATTGTGCCATATATAATATAAAAAAGGTAAACGGAAACACATCCAAAAGTCGAAAAAAGCGGCAAAATCTAGCGAAATATAGCCTTTTGAGAGTATACTCCAAAATGACGTTTTTTCGATTTCTTGGTGATTTCGGAATTATTAGGGTAATAATGATAATAATTACTAGAATTGTATAATATAACAAATAATGATGATAAAAGTTGAGAATAAAGAGAATGTTGAAACATTTGAATATGATCTATTATCATTATATTATTATGATTATTATTATTATTATTATTATATATTATTATTATTATTATTATTATTATTATTATTATATCATATTATTACTATTATCTTAATTATTAGTATTTATTATTGCCAAAAACTATATTATATACTGTATATAACAATAATAATACTAATATAATAATAAGAATAATAATGCAGTGTTATAATATGTTATTAGTATATTATTGTTATTATTATCATTATATTATTTGTAGTAGTATAATTGCAAATAATAAATTATTATAACAGTAATACTTACAGTATAACGATACTAATTAAAGATAATGATATAAATATCTTATTATAAAATCGTTATTATGTTAGTTTATGTTATTACTATATTATTGAATGTGGTATTGTTTATTGCAAAAATATATCGATAACTCCAATGATTGCATATAATGATAAAACAATTGCAATAATGATGATAATATTGCAATAATGATGGATAATGCTGATGATTAATGATGATAATGTGATAATGATGATGATAACGATAATAATGATGATAATCTTGATACTGATGATGATAATATACAGGAATATGTGTCATAATAATATAAAAAGGTAAAAAAGATAAAAACATTCCCAAAAGTCGAAAAAAGCGGCAAAATCTAGCGAAAAGCCTTTTGAGAGTATATTCCCAAAAATGACGTTTTTTCGATTTCTTTGGTGTGATTCGGCAAGTTTATTAGGGGAATAATGATAATAATACTAGAATGTCATAATCATAACCAACAATGATGATAAAGTTGAGAATAAAGAGAATTTTGATAACATTTGACTGAATATCATATTATTATTTATTATTATTATTATTGATTCTATTATTATTATTATTCTATATTATTAGTTTATTATTATATTATATTTTCATTATTATTACTATTTATGCTTAATTATTAGTATTATAGCCAAAAAATATATATAACTGTAATAATAACAATAATAATTATATAAGTAAATAATAATAATAATAAGCTAGTGGTTATAATATTGTTATTAGTATTATTTATTTTATTATTATCATTACTATTATTTGTATGGTAGTATAAATTGCCAAAAATAATTAATTATAACAGTAATAATTACAGTAATAACATACTAATTAAGATAAGATATAAATAAGTATTATAAAATCGTTATTATTGGTATATTATTGGTTATTATCTATATTATTGATGGTTTCTGGTTAGTCGTATTATTGCAAAAATATATACTATCCCAATGATTGCAATAATAATGATAAACAATTGCATTAATGATGATAATATTGCAAAATATGATATAATGATGATGTAATGATGATAATGGATGATAAGATGATGATAAAACGAAATAATGATGATAATCTGCTAATGATGATGAAATAACAGGAAGCTGTGTCCATATATATACTAAAAGGTTTAAAAGAAAAACATTCCAAACGTCGAAAAACCGGCAAAATCTAGCGAAACATATAGCCTTGAGAGTTAATACTCCAAATGACGTTTTTCGATTTCTTTGCGTGATTTCGGCAATTATTAGGGTTAATAATGATAATAATTAACAGAATGTATTAATCAGACAATAATGATGGAAAAGTGAGAATAAAGAGAATTTGATAACATTTGAATATTTATATTATATATTATTCATTATTATTATTATTATTATATAGTATTATTATTTATTATATTATTTATTATCATTATATTACTATTTCTTAAGTATTGAGTAGTATTGCCAAAAAATAATGATAACTGTCATAATAACAATAATATAATAAGTATAATAATATAATAATAAGCTAGGGGTATAATATTGTTATTAGTATTGTATTATGAGTAGTATATCATATTATTATTTGTACCTGGTAGTTAATTGCAAAAGAAAGAGTATTTTATAACAGTAAGAATTTACATAATAACGATAATAATTAGATAATGATATAAATAATTATTATTAAAATCGTTTATTATTGTTATTAGATTGTTATTACTTATTATTATTGATGTGGTTTTAGTATTATTGCAAAAATATATACTATAACTCAATGATGAATAATAATGATAACATCTGCAATAATGATGATAATAATTGCAATAATGATGATAATGATGATGATAAATGATGATAAATGATGATATGATGATGATAACGATAATAATGATGATAATCTTGATAATGATGATGATAATAACAGGAATTGTGACATATATAATATAAAAAAGTAAAAGAAAAACGATTCCCAAAAGTCCGAAAAAGCGGCAAAATCTAGCAGAAATATAGCCTTGAGAGTATACTCCAAAATGACGTTTTTTCGATTTCTGTGGTGATTTCGGCAATATTAGGGTAATACTGATAATAATTACTAGAATTGTAAATCATAAACAATAATGATGATAAAAGTGAGAATAAAGAGAAATTTTGATAACATTTGAATATTTTATTATTAGTATTATTATAGTACTATTATGATTATATTATTATATTATTTTATTATTATTATTATATCGTTATATTATCATTATATACTATTATCTTAATTTATTAGTATGTATTCGCAAAAAAAATATAGATTTAACTGATAATAATAACAATAATAATAAGTATAATAAAATAATAATAATTGCTCGTGGTCATAATAATTGTTATTAGTTATATTATTGTTAATTCTCATTATTATTATTGTTACGAGTCAGATAATGCCAAAAAATAATTATCATAAAACAGTAATAATTACAGTAATAAATCGATAATAATTAAGATAATGATATAAATAATTATATCTAAAAATCGTTATTATTTTGATAGTATTGTTATTACTATTATTATGATGTGGTATTAGTAGTATTGCAAAAATATATACTATAACTCCAATTATGCAATAAATAAATGATAACAATTGCATAATGATGTATAATAATTGCAATAATGATGATAATGATGAGGAAATGATGATATATGATGATAATGATGATTTATAACGATAATAATGATTAGAATCTTGATAATGATGATGATAATAACAGGAATTGTGTCCATAAGATATAAAAAAGGTAAAAGGAAAAACATTCCCAAAAGTCGAAAAAGCGGCAAATATAGCGAAATATAAGCCTTTTGAGAGTATACTCCAAAATGACGTTTTTCGATTCTTTGGTGATTCCGGCAATTATTAGTAGCGGAATAAATGACTAATAATTACTAGAATTGTACTAATCATAAATAATAATGCAGGATAAAAGTGAGAAGAAAGAGAATTTGTAACCATTTGAATATTATTATTATTTATTAGTATGATATTATTATAGAATTATTATTATTATTATTATTTATTATCAGTATTATATATTATCTTAATTATTAGTATTATTGCCCCCCCCCCCCCCCCCCCTCCTAAATATATTATAACTGTAATAATAACAATAATAATATAAGTATAATAATAATAATAATATATTATTTTTATATTTTATTATTTATTATTATTATTTTTATTATATTTATTATTTTATTATATAATTGCAAATAATATAATAATAATAATAAATAAATAATAATATAATAATAATATAATATGATGTATAATTGTTATTAATGTTATTATTATTGTTATTACTAGTATTTTGATGTGGTTATTATATTAATTGCAAAAATAATACTATAACTCCCATGATTGCAATAAATAATGAATAACAATTGCAAATAATGTTATAATCATTGCAATAATGATGATAATGAATGATGATAATGATGAATAATGATGATAATGATGATGCTAACGATAAATAATGAGATAATCTTGATATGATGATTATATGAAGAGGCATTGTGTCCATATTAATATACAAAAGGTAAAAGAAAAACATCCAAAGTCGAAAAAGCGGCGAAAAATCTAGCGAAATATAGCCTTTTGAGAGTATCCTCCAAATGACGTTTTTTCGATTTCTTTGTGATTTCGGCATTATTAGTGTAATATGATCATAGATTAACTAAATTGTATTAATCCTAGCATATTGAATGATAAAGTGGAATAAGAGAATTTTTGAATAACATTTTGAATATTCTTATTATTAGTATTATTATTTATTATTATTATTATTTATTATTATTATTTTTTATTATTATATTATTATTATTATCATTTATTATTAATATTATCTTAATTATTTATATTATGTAGCCAAAAAAATATATTATAACCTGTAATAATAACAATATTAATAATAATAATAATAATAATAATAATAATAATGCTAAGTGGTTAGAATATTGTTATTATATTATTATTGTTTTATTATCATTATTATTATTTTGTACGGTAGTATATTGCACAATAATTATTATAACAGTAATATTACAGTAATTAACGATACTAATTACGATAAATGATAAATATTGATTATAAAATCTTTATTATTGTTATTAATTATTGTTTTTGTTTTTTTTTGTAAATTTTTTTTTTTAACTATTATTATTGATGTGGTTATTAGTATTATTGCAAAATATATACTATAACTCCAATGATTGCAATATAATGATACAATTGCAATCATGATGATAATATGCAATTGATGATGAATGATGATGATAATGATGATATGACAGATAATGATGATGATAACGATAATATGATGATAATCTTGAATAATTGATGAGATAATAACAGGAATTGTTGTCCCATATATAATATAAAAACGGTAAAAGAAAGCATTCCAAAAGCGAAAAAGCGGCAAAATCTAGCGAATTAGCCTTTTTTGAGTATACTCCAAAATGACATTTTTTTCGATTTCTTTGGTGATTTCGTCCCATTCCTAGGGTAATAATGATAATAATTACTAGACTGTATTAATCATAAACATAATGATGATAAAGTGAGAATAAGAGAATTTTGATAAACATTTGAGGATATTATTATTATTATTATTATTCTTATTATTATTATTATTTTTATTAATTATTATTATATTTATTATTATTATTAACATTATTATCTATTATCTTAATTTTAGTATATTGCCAAAAAATATATTATACTGTAATAATAACATAATATAATAAGTATAATAAAGATAAAATAATGCTAGTGGTTATAATCTTGTTATTAGTTTATTATTGTTTTATTATCATTAATTATTAGTGTGTACTGGTAGTATAATTGCAAAATAATCATTATAACAGTAATAATTACAGTAATACGATACTAATTAAGATAATGATTAAATAATGATTATACAATCGTTATTATTGTTTTATTATTGTTATTACTATTATTATTGATGTGGTTATTATATATTGCAAATGTATACTATAACTCCAATGATTGCAATAATAATGATAACAATTGCATATGATGATAATATTGCAATAATGTATAAGATATGAATGATATAATGATGATAATGATGATGATACGATAATATATGATAATCTTGATAATGATGATGATAATAACAGGAATTGTGTCCTATATAATATAAAAAAGGTAAAAGAAAAACATTCCCAAAAACGAAAAAGCGGCAAAATCTAGGAAAAAATAGCCTTTGGAGTATACTCCCAAAAAGAGTTTTTTCGATTTCTTTTTGATTTTGGCAATTTTTAGGGTAATAATGATAATAATTCCAGAATTTTATTTAAAAATAACAAAAATGAGATAAAAGGAGAATAAGAGAATTTGAAACATTTTAATATTATTATTATATATTATTATTTTATTATTATATTATTATTATTAAAATTATTAATTATTATATTAATATTTTTTATTGATTTTTCCAAAAATTATTTAAATTATAAAAAAAAAATAAAAATTTAAAATAAAATTAAAAAATGATTATAATGTAAGAATTTTTTAATTTTTTCTTTAATTTTTTAAAAGTATTAAAAAAAAAAAAAATTTTTTTAAAAAAAATTTTAAATAAGAAAAAAAAAAAAATTTTTTTTTAATGCTTTTTTTTGGGTTTTTTTTGGTTTATAAAATATTGTTAAATTTTTAAAAAAAAAATAAATTTTTAGTAAAAAAATGTATTTTTAAAAAAAGATTTTAAATTTTTTGGTAGTATCAAAAAAAAAAAAATTGAAAAAAAAAT
>NW_023659264.1:0-15000 GCF_015228065.2 Penaeus monodon
GGGGGGATATCATTTGGTTGGAATATCATCACTTCCGGGGGGGCAGTTTTAAATGGAAAAGAAAAAGTTCTCTCCCTGTGAAAAAATAGCGTTTTTGAAGTTCTGCTGCAGTCTTACTGAAAACATTAATTGGGTGTTTCCTGTTCGCCCAAATTTTAAATCGGCATTGTAAGATACTGCAGGGGAAAGGGGTCTGTCTGGTTTTAGCTAGCTCATTATCCCCAGGTGCACAGGTGAACATAAAGTCTCTTTCACGTCTTGTGCCCTTACCCCACACCCTGCAAGGTCTTTTTAAGGATCAAGGCACATCGCTGGGTTCTTTTTCAGCTGCCTTAATGCACTTTTTTGTCTACAGCTTTTTGGCATTCATTAGACACCATGATACCGGAGATTGAGGGAAACGCCTGCTACTCTTGAAAGGGAGCTTCTGATGAAAGGGGAAATTTTTGTTTTGTGAAGAAAGAACAGCTTTTAAACCAAACCGTTCGTTGAGATTTGCAAATTTCTGGCTTCCCCCGGCCTTTTATTTAGGGCCGGCCTGTTTGAACACCCGAAAGCTTACAGCATTATTGCCTATCTAAAAAGATTTTTCAATCTCCAAAACGCACCCCACTGCGGAAAATACCATTCCCTCCCCCAAAATTTTGGAAAGAGGTCGCTTCCATGACCTGCCAAGCGAAATCCTCCTGTGAACCAGGTGAACCAATAAACCGGTCAGTAATGAAAAAATTGAATTTGGATATGTGTGTGTGTCACTGTTTAGAAAAACTGCATCTACTCTTGAGTACAAGGACTCCAGGGTCCTTCTTTGTGGCTTGCACAAAGTGTCTCCTCAGGTTATGCCGCTATTGAAACTCCAAGATAAAGGGATTTGGCAATGCAAGTTGATTTTCCCAAAATTTTTATGTTGGTTAGGGGGAAAAAATTACAACAGTGGGTCGTGTCGCCTATCCTACGCCTTCAACGCAAGGTAGGTCAAAATGGAATATCCCATCATGCTTTCCCCCTTTGGGTCCTTTAAATGGCCCCAAAATGGGTTTGAATTGGGGAATCCTCTCGGGAAAAAGGGGGACGATTTTTCCGGGTCATAATCTTTTTGTCAAACACAAACTGGGATCCAAGACAGAGTTGCAATTCCCCCCATATTGTTGAATTCTTGAAATTCCCCTGGATTTGGGAAACCATTTTAAACGATTTTAAAATTTACCTTACCTGGTGTTTGGCAGCACTTGTGGTTAAAGGGTTTCCCTTTTCCCCATTTTGGATACCCTTTTTGGGGGTTTTTTTTTGCTGTGGACTATTTTTTCCACAGGCTTTCTGGGTGTTCAGGATATACTATATAATTATATTAATTATATTATAATAAAATATAATATATATATATAAAATATATATATATATTATATATATTATGCATATATATATTATATATTATATATTATAATATTTATTATATAATAAGTATATAATTATGTTTGTATACCATATATATTATATATTTTATATTATATAATAATATAAATATATATATATATAAAATTGCATATTATTTTTATTATATAATATATATATATGATATAACTATATTATATTAAATATATTAATATAAAAATATATATACCACATACACACTTGTTTTGTTGTGTGTGGCATTGTTTTTTTGTAAGTTTTAAACAACACACCCCATACACAGACACACACAAAACACAAACCCACAACCCAAACCCCCCCACACCAAATATTTATAATATAATATATATATAATTTTTATAATATATATATTAAAATGTATATATATATATAAATATAATATAATATATATAAAAATATTATATTAAAAAAATGTATATTTTATATGTAATTTTATAATAAATAATTTTATCATTATATATTATATATTTTATATTTAATATATATAATTATAACCCTACTACATATGTATAATTTTTTATTTAATAATATATATAAAAAATATAATAATATAAATATTAATATATAAAATTATTAAAACACATACACCACACACACACACCCTCACACACCAAAAACACCACACACACACACACACAACACAACACACCACAAAAACCCCCACCACACACAAAAAAAATTAAATAATATATATATATTATATATAATTATATTAATATATAATTTTATATGTAATATATATAATTGCATATATATAATTATTATTTAAAATTAAATTAAATTTTATATTTATATATTAATTATATATATAATTTAAAAATATAGAAAAATTATTAAATATAATGTTTTTTTTAAATTAAATTTTTAAATAAATATATAAATTTATAAAATATCTAAATTTTAAAACTTATTAATTATATTAAATATATTAACCCACCCAACCCACACACCACACCACAACAATATATTTTATAATATATTATAATTAATATATATATATAATATTAATATAATTTATTATTATATATATTTTAAAATAATATATATTATATAATATATAATATTATATACACAAAAACAATACACATATATATTTTTATGTTTTGTGACTGTATATATATATATATATATATATATATTAATTTTAATATAATATATTATATAAAATATATATACATAAAAGTACACACACACACACACACCCACACACAAACAAACACACACACACACAAACACACACAACAAACACAACACACCAAAACACACAAATACCACACACAAACACACACATATACACACACACACAACCACACCACAACACACCCCACCAAACAACCACACACAAACACAAACAAAAACCATATTTATACAGTATATTTTATTCTGTATTATTTATATTGATATTATATATGTATGTATATTATTATATAATATAATATAAATTATTATATATTATAATATATAATATATATAGATATAGTATAAAATATATATATTTATATTATATATATAGATATTAATTATAATATAATATATATATAATACCCACATATACATATACACACACACACACACACACACACACCACAATATATAATATATAATATTATATATATATTTAAAATATATATAATATATATGTATGTATATATATTATATATATATAGTATATATATATATATATTAGATATATATATATATATAATATGTTTTGTGTATACACACACAAAAATACATAAAATACATATATATGTTATATATATATATATAGTTTAAAATATATTATATATATATTTTATATTATATTATAGATATATTATATATTAGTTGTGTGTGGTTTGTGTGTGTGTGGGTGTGTGTGTGTGTGTGTGTGTGTGTGATGTGTGTGTGTGTGTGTGTGTGTGTGTGTGTGTGTGGTGTGTGTGTTTTGTGTTGTGTGTGGTGTGTGTGGTTGGTGTGTGTGTGTTTTTGCATTATTGTGTTATAATATATATTTAATTCTGGTTTTTGTTTACACACCATAAAACCACACACACACAACACACACACACACACCACCACACACACACCATATATATAATTTTATATTAATATATATTTTATAATTATATATATTTGGTATATATTTATATAATTTAATATATATTATAATATTGTTATTATTATATATATATAATATATTATATATATATAATGTATATATATTTGATATATATTTCAACACACACACAACACAGACCCACACCACACACACCCAACACCACAACGCAAACATCACAACACATACACCCACACACACACCACACACACACAACCCCACCACGCACACCGACACCCCCACCCACACACACACACCACACACACACACACACCCCCACACACACAATATATATTTATATACTTTATAATATTATTTTTTTAAAAATTTTATTGTTACATATAAATAATTGTATATATCCCACAACACACACACACACACAACACACACACAAAATATATTTTATATATTATAATATTAAATAATAATATTTAATTAAAAATTATATTTTATAAATAATTATTATATATTTAAAAATTAAATATATATATATATTATATTAATTTTTTTTTTAAAATTTCCCCACAAACCCTCACAACCCCAAAACACCACCCCACCACACAACACACACACAACACACACAACCACCAAACACACCACACACACAAACCCACCCCCTCACCCCACACACACAACAATTATATTTTTATATATTATATTAAAAATATTATATTATATATAATTTTATATATTATACAGGTATTCTTCTGTAGTATGAATTTTAATTTTTTGATGTATTTCTGTATTATTTTTAGAAGTATTTAAAATTTTATTATAATATATATAATATATATATATATTATATATTAATACCACACAACACCCCACCACACACACACAACAATAATTTAATATATTATAATTTTATTATTTTATATATATTAAAATATATAATTGAGATATTATATGCAAAATAATATATTTTAAAATTTTATATATATAATTTTATTTTATATATAATATATGCAATTTTATAAAAATATTAAATATTAAATATATAATAATATATAATTTTATATTTAATTTTAAATTTGTGTGTGTGTGTGTGTGTGGTGTGTGGGTGTGTGTGTGGGTTTTATTATTAAAATATATTATATATTATATATATATATAATATATATTTAATATTTATGTTTGTATTATATTTATATTTTTTATATTTAAATATATATATTTTTAAAAATATATATATTATTATATATGTTAACACCACCCCCAAAACACATACATAAATTTTGATATATTTAAAATTGTGTGGTGTGTTGTGTGTGTGTGTGGGTGTGGGTGTGTTTTGTGTGTTGATTTGTGTGTGTGTGTGTGTTGTTAGTGGTGTGATGTGTGTGTGTGGTGTTTTGGTTGTGGTGTGTGTGTGGTGTTGTGTGTGTGTGTGTGTGGGTGTTTTTGGGGTGGTGGTGTGGTGTGTGTGTGTGTGTTTTGTAATATATGGTATTAAAATATATTAATATGTGGTGTGTTTTCAACACACCCCACACACACACACAACCCCACACACACACACCACCCACACACACACAAAATATATATTATTTATAATAATATATTTTATTAATATATTTAATAATAATTATTATATAAATATTATATATATAGTATATATATATTAATTTGTATTATTTCACCACACACACACACGCGGGAACAAACCCCCACCACACACACACAACCCAAACACACACCACCACACCACCACCCCCACAACATACACACACCCACACACACACACACACCGCAATAGAACCCCACACCCCACCACCAACACACACCACAAAACCCCACACCCCCATATATTAATTTTAATATTTTATATATATATTATTATTATATATATTATTATATATTATAGATTAAGTTTCATATAAAATTTTTTTTTATCCCCACACACACCAAACACACCCAAAATACACAACACACACACACACAAACACCCCCGCATAACACACGCCACACTACCACAACACACCACACAGACACACACACACCACACACCACAACCACCACCACCCATTATATAATAATTATTATAATTTTTATAATATATATAATTTTATATATTTGTTTTTCTTCGTTGTTAGTATTTATATTTCTGTTGTTTTTTGTAGTATATATATATATATATTATATATATTAATATATTTATATATATTATAATTATATATTATATGTATATAATTGTATTACATATAACAATACTATATCGATATAATGCATGTACATAATTTATATAATTATATATATATTATATATATATATTATATTATATTATATTATATTAAAATATTTATATATAATATTATATTATATTATATATATTTTATATATATTATAATTTTATAATTATTATATATATATTATATATAATTCACCCGTGGTGGTGGTGCTCTATTTGTATGTTATATTTTAAGTAACATATAATATTATATATATAAATATAATTATATATATATATTTATATATATTATATTATATTATATTAAATTTTTATATATAATTTTATTAAAATTAATATAATTTTATTATAATTATATATATATATATATATAAATGGTAGAGAAACCCATAAATCAAAAACTAGATATACTGAAAATGAAATCCACCTGGATTCCATCTTCAGGTGTGAAAAAGATGGAAAGATAGTCCCCTAGCGAAACTTAGCCCCGCCCGGCTATGCCATAGGGGACCCCGGGCCCGGTCGACTATGCGACTCGCTCCCGTGTGTCACGGGGGCTACTCGGCTGACCTATCTTTCCCCCCGTGTGCCCCGCACTCATAACCTCTGGCGATAAAATTCAACTTCTCGGCCTGGGCGGGGGGGGAACCGCCAACCCCTCGGTGAAGGCCGACCTTCCCCCTAACTAGCCCGGAGGCTAAAAAAAATAGATAGGGAGAGGGGGGGTATAAAAGGGAGAGAGGAAGGGGAAGGGTAACATGGGGGGATCCCCAAAATTTGAAAACCTTTGACGTTATCATTCTCAAAGCTCCGCCCAATGTCCTTCCCTCTGGGGCTTTTACCCGGCCCCCAATTCTCCCCCTCCTAAAACCCTTCCTTCCCCTCGTTACCAGAGGCCCTTTAAAGCCTACCGGGGGGTGATGTCACCATTTTTCCTTCTACAGTAAAATCGTGGTGGGCCCCCCCGTGCCCTTTCCCAAAGGACCGGTATCTATTGGGTGATTTATGCACCCTGACCTCGAACCCCCCTGAAGCATTGCTGCTCTTTTTCCCTGTCGTCTGAAAGAGAACAGCCTGTTTTTTCCGGGGCGAATCTCCCCCAGAGGTTTTAAGCTCTCAACTTTGCTCCCTCATTTCTAAAGGGCTTCTTTAAAACCCAAACCCCGGCCCATCCTGCACCCCATCATCTCCCCCCCGATTTTCGATCCCCTCTTGGGCCCCCGCGGGAAGCTCTCATCCCCTTCTTGGCATTCCTCCTGCTCACCTCCCCCATCTCAGGGCTTCATCTCCCTGTCCTGGGTCTCGCGGGGGATCAAAGAATTGGATGTTGACTCCCCTTCCAAGGCCCCTTGATGACTCCTCGCTTATCTTCAGAGGAGGCTCCCCAGAGGATCTTCGTCTCCTCTCCCAGACTCTTCCCCAGCTGATTCGTCTCTGGGGGAGTCAATTCTTTTTCCCTTTGAGTTCGCTTCTACTCTCAGACTTCGTTTTTTGCCCAGGCTCCCCCTTTCTCCCCAATCTGGAAAACCTGTTATGGAATTCTTCGATCTGAGCTTCCCCTTCGTCCGTCGGTTGGCTGAAGTTGTCGCGAGGTTTTGCTGTGGGGCCTCATGATCCCCCCTGTTCTCGGATTTCCAAACTCTCTCTCTCCTTCGACCGTTTCAAGGGGGAAAATGGAGGTTGGCAACAAGCCCCCCTTCCGGACACCCTAGTTCTCTCTCGCTGACCACTTCTCCTTCCCCCATATACAGGAAACCCTATCATGTGGTATTCTACACTTCTTCTCATACCACCCCTCCCTATTAAGAAAATGTTGCCCCTTCGCTGTTCCTTCGCGCCCCCCGCATCTGTGACCCCAAACCTGGATTTAAGAAACGGCATCCTCGTTGTTCGTTCTCGAAAAATGGGGTCCCTCGTCATGTTTTGCGTCGCTTATCCGGGCACGGCAAACCTTTTCCATAGCTTCCTCCCAAAAGACTCCCCACCGCCCCTCCTAGCCCTTCCCCCCCTGAGGAGATCTACTCTCTCCGTCGTCCTCTTCACCCTCAATGGGGGCTAAAGTTTTACCAGGGCCTCTCCGTCGCAACCTGATCTACACCAGTCCTCCCTCTACCTCGAAGGTGCCTCCTGTGATAAGTGATACTTTGGAGAGATGGGCTCATCCATTAAGCATCGTTCAACATAAGACGTGTATCCGGGACAAACAACAACCCCCCTTTGCCATCAGGGGGACCCAGCCCTCAATGGAGGGCCCGGGGCACAATGTCTTTTTTTTTAGCTGATCCCACGCCCAAAGATGGTGGAATCCTCCTTTAATAAAGCTGCTGCCAAATTTTCACCTTAAAAGCGGCTTTTCTTCTCCCGAAGTTCCTCGCTTCCCACACCCTCCCCCTTTCCCCCTTTGCCACCATCCTGCGCCATTCCCCTCCTCCGACCTGATTGACCCCCCTTTCCTTTCATTTCTGCCCCCACCTGCCCCGTTTTACGGAGTATCCTCCTACCCTCTCTCTTTCTTTTATAACCCTTCCTCTCATTTTCCTCTTCAGACTTGTAAGAATCCAGGGGGTTTCGCCCTGTGTCTCATTTTCAAAAAAATCTAGTTTTTGCATTTTGTGTTTTTTTTACATAGTATCTACAAAGAAAAGTGTTTTACCTTCAATATATAAATGTGTTGTATATATTTTGATTATATTTATATACAGCCCACTTTTATATTATGTTTTGTACATATATATATAAATAAAAATATATTTATATTATATAATTTTATTAAACCCAACCCTACTATCTATAAATTTTCTATCTATCTATTATCAAAATATAAAATATAAATAATATATATATATAAATACACACATAAAAACATTTATGTATTAATTAATATATTATATATAAAATATAATTTATATTATAATATTATATATATAATATATATATTACATTATTATATACGCGGCCGGAACAGACCGGGGACCATTTGGAGAAAAAGCCAAGAAGACGATCCTCACCCCCCTTTGTCCATCGCTCTCTGACCACTTTTCCTTCTCCAAACCCGGAAACCCATGCATAGTGGATGTACATACACTTCTTCTCATACCACCCTCTCCATGTAAGGGGGTGTTGACCACAAAACGTGGATGGAGAGTCGTCCCTTTTCTGCTTTTCTCCAAAAGGGCCACCCTGGTCCGTTTTCCAAAGCCGCGTTATCAGGGCGCGGCGTCCTTCTACCCCCGACTCTCCTCCCAAAATTGATCCTCATTTGCCCGTCCTCGCCTGCCCCAACTGAGGAAATCTACTCTTCCGTGCCCCTTCCCCTTCAACGGGTATCTTTCGCCCGGGAACACTTCCGTCGCAACTGGGCCATACTACCCCCCTTCCTTCGCGAAAGGGGGGAAACCCAGCTTTCCTTTTTCCCCCTGTAACAACGTACTTTGGGGGAAACAGGGGCCAGTCTTACCAAGCGCTATCTCAAAAAAAAGTCGTATATCCAGGGGACACAAAAATAAAGCCCCCTTTTGCCTAGTGGGGGCCCTGGCCATCAATGGCTGGTCAGCAGCGCGGATTGTGTTTTTTTCCCCCATGTCCATCCCGCAGACCTGGGGGGAAACTTCCCTTTTTTTTAAAACTTTGCCTAATTTTTAACTTGACAGCGGGGTTTTTCCCGCTGACAGTCTCCTTCTTCCCTATCCCCCGCCCCCTAGTATGCCCCGGGCCCCCGCATAGTCCCGCCCCATCCCCCACCTTGTACCCTTCCCCCTGCTTCCGTTCGATATATGATAAAAATTTTATTTTAATATATATATATTTAATATAAACATAAATAAAAAAAAATAAAAAATAAATATAATAATATTGTATTTTAACAATATATATTTTAAATAATTATTTAAAATATATATAATATATAAAATATAAATATAAAATATTATAATAAATTATGTATAATTTTATATAATATATAATATATAATTTTAATATATATATAATTTTAAAATATATATATGTGTGGGTTTTGTGTGTGTTTTTGTGGGGGGTGGTGTGTGTGTGTGTGTGTGTGTTGTGTTTTGTGGGTTTTTTAAAACACAATCCACACACACAACATATAAAATTATTATATATAAAAATATATATAATATAATTTAAAAATAATATTATATTTACTATAAATATTATTATATATTTTATATTATATATATAAATAATATATATTAAATTAAAAGTATAATAATAAATATTAATTTTATATATAATTTTTTATTATATAATATATAATATATATATATATAAAATATATTTTCACACAAATTACTATATTAAATATACTTTATATATAATATAATATATTTTATAATATATATTATATATATAAAATTAAAATAATGGGGTGTGTGTGTGGTGTGTGTGTGTGTGTGGTGTGTGTGTGTGTGTGTGTGTGTGTGGGGTGGTGTGGTTTGTGTAAATAAAACACACACAACGCTAAATCTACATATTATATTATAATATAATTATAAAATAAATTTATATTATAATAATATAATAATTAAAATTATATACATATACACACACACCCATTTATTAAAAAAATAAAAAAATATTATATATATATATATATATATATATTTTTATATATATATATAGTATATTTTATATGAGTGTGTGTGGGGGTTTGGGGGGGGGGTATACATATACATTATAAAAAAATGGGGTATATATATATTAATTTATATATATATATATATATATGTATAATTAATTTATTATATATTATTATATATTAATTGTACGCACACACGGCCACACACCCACACACACCACAAACCCACACCCACACACACACACACACCCCCAAACACACCCCAAAACCACACAACAACCTCACACACAACAACACACCACACACACACCACACACACACACCACCACACACACAACCACACCACCACCCCAAAAAAACACACACCAAAAAACAAAAAACCACAAAAACCAAACACACACAAAACACAAAAACACAACACAACCACACACCACATATATAATATATAATATAAAAATTTTATTATTATATATAATATAATTTAATATTATATAAAATTAACCCCCCGCCAGGGACCAAACCCTAGGTCTCCCCGGGGTTGAAACCGGAGGCCGCTAAACCCAAAACCTGCACACGACCCACTAAAAGGAGTGGAAAACTAGGATCTTACAGCCCCCTAAATACCTGTCATCAATTTGAGTACGACAGCAAAGTTTTACGCTCACTCTCCGTGGGCCCGGGAAATTGATTTAGCAATTTTAAACCTAACCCCCAAGTCGAGGTATAATACGAAAATGGGTAGCATAGATTGAATTTGATAAAAAACCCCTCCCCACTAGGGGTCGAAACTAGTCCCCGGTATGAAAAACCGAGGGGAAGCAAAAGAACCATCACACGACCCACTAAAGGGTGGCAACAGGATGTTACTAGCCCCATAGCATTACCTATCTACTAAAAAAAGAGTAAAGACAGCGAGTTTTACGCTAACTCCTAGTGGCAATCGTGAAATGATTAGCATTCAAATCCTAAGCCGAAATGTACTGAGTAAGATATATGAAAGATGGAATAATACATTCTGGCTTAGGATTTGCATACACACATACACACCACCACACACACAGACAACACATACCACACCACAGCACACACACACACCACACACACACACATAATAATTATTAATATATATATATATAAGTATTATATATATATATATTACAGGTTTATATATTTATAATAATACATAAGACATATATAGGTCTAACTATGGTATCTATACATATATATATATATATATATAATAATATAATATAATATAGGATATATCCATTAGTTTGTATGTATGTAATTATGTATGTATGTAATATATATGCAGCACACACACACACACAACACACACACGACCACACACACACACACACACACACAGACAACCACACCACACACAAACCCACCACGACACCACACACACACCACAACACACAACACACATAAACACCACACACGACACACACACACGACACAAATAATATATATATATATATATCTTATTATTATTATATCATATATATGGTATATATATTATATATAAATATCTCTATTATATATATATATATATATAGAATGTTCTCTATAATATAATATTATTCTTATTATATAAGTATATATATATATCTATCATATATCTTAGCTATTTACACACACAAGACACACACACATATATATGATATATTATATTGTATATATTACATATAATATCTATATCTATAATATATATATATATATTATATATATATATATTATATACCACACACTAGACACACAGAGACAAAAGACACACACACACACACACCCACCACACACACATACAATTAAATATATAGACATATATGGCATATTATATATCATATATATATATTAAATATTATATCTAATATATATATATATATATATACACTATAATATCTATCTATATTATTTATATAGATGTTATAGATATTATATATTAGATATATCACTATATATATATATATATATATATATAGTATATATCTATATATACATATTCACTACATCACACACACACCCACACACACACACCCACACACACACACCACACACACCACACACACACACATCACATATATATATATTATATATATATAATAGTATATATAGTGTTTATATTATATATATATATATATATATATATATATATATATTATATAGATATACATTACTTACCATCTGTCTGTGTGTCTGTGTGTCTGTGTTAGTTGGGTTGGTATGGTTGTGTATAATATATTATTTGTATTATGTGCACATATATACTACATCCATATATATATATATATAATATATATATATATAAATATTATATATATTATATATCTTCATATATTTTAAAAAACTTTCAAATATATATATATATATTATATTACTATATATATAATATATAGTATGTATTGTGCCCCCACCCCACACACACCATACTCAACGCACACACATGCACACCACACACACGCACACACACCACACACACACACACACACACATACACACACACCACACACACACCACACCACACACACACACTTCACACACAACACCACACCAGCACACATGACAGCACACACCCACCACACAACACACAAAACACACCCACACACACACCACACACCACACATAAGACACACAGAGCCACACCTACCACACCACACACACACACCCACACACACCACACACACACACACACACCACACCCACACATATATATAATATATATATAGATATATATATATATATATCTTATTAATATATACGACACACAAGACACCACGTCACACACAGACCACACCACACACACACACACCACAACACTCGAGCACAACACCACACACACACCACACACACCACACACACACACCAAGCATAATATATTATATATATATATATATATATATATATATATATATATATATTTATATATTACAACACACAGAGACACAGATACAAATACACACACACAATACCCAGTGTGTGGGTGTGGTGTATACATATACATACATACGAATAATACGTTATGTATAATATGTGTATAATATGCATATATATATATATATATATTATATATATATATCTATATATATATATATCATTATTTATACCTAATATTAATTTGTACACACAAACCCACTCACACACACAGGCAACACACCACACTCACTCACTAACATACACAAACTCTATACATATTATATTATTGTATTATTATAGATATCTATATAGTAATATATATATATATATATATTAAATATATATAATTGACTATATATATTTGCGTTATAATTTATATATAAACATCCACACATAAATATGTATATACGCATATATATAATATATATATATAGTATATATATTATATATATTCTATATATATATTATACTATATATTATACTAGTTCTCATATATAGTTTATGTTTGTGTGTGGTGTGTTTTTTGTATCTGTGTCTCTATGTGTTTTATATATTTATATATGATATATAATATTATATCTTATATATCTATAATATATCATAATAATATATATATATATATTATATCTTTAGACGGTTTATATCTTTTATCTAACATCACCAATATATAGTATCTTACGCTATCCTATAATATATATATATATATCTTATATATATATATATATATTTCCATATATATATCCATATTCTCTAGATATTTATATGTTTGTGTGTGTGTGTGGATTGTAGCTGTGTCTCTATGTGTTTTTTTATATATTAGATTATATATATCATATATATATTTTTTTAAATCTATAATTCTACTCTATAATATATATATATTTATATCTATATAATTATATATAGTGTGTGTGTGTGTGTGTGTGTGTTGTGTGTGTGTGTGTGTGTGTATGTGTCTGTGTGTGAGTGTGTGATGTGTGTGTGTGTGGTGGTGTGGTGTGTATGTGTGTTGGTTGTGTGTGTGTGTTGGTTGATATTTGGTTATTATGGTGCACATATATACATCCTATATACTATATATTTCTATATATATATATAGTTCATATCTATATTATGATATCTATATATATATATAGATATATATATCATATTATATTATAGATATTTGTATTATATATGTGGCACGACCCACCACAACACAACCACAGACTCACTCCACACACATACACCCACCCACCCACACAACACACAAACACACACATCACACACCCACCCGCACACACACACTCACACACACACACACACCAACTACCACACACACAAGCACACCTACACACACACCACACACACACACACCACCACACACAACACACACACACACACCACACACAACCACATAATATATATATAGTATAGTATTAATATATATATATATATATATTAACACACACCCACACACACGCACACACACAACACACACACACACACACCAAACACATACAACACACACACCGACACACACACACAACAAAAAAAACACACCACACACCCACACACCCACACACACACATATTATACTTAGTATTATATATATATATAATCTTCTATTATTATATGTATATATAATATCATATATATATTATATATATATCTAATTATAATTTATATATATATACATATATATATGCGAATGACGCACACACGACTCCACACGACACACCACACACACACACACACACGACACAACCACACACACACACCACATATACAACA
>NW_023659264.1:17500-45000 GCF_015228065.2 Penaeus monodon
ACCACACACTACATGCACACAGTCACACACACACTAGTCGGACACTGACACTACACACACACACACATCACACATACACACACACACACACACACACACGCGTGACTGACACAGAACACACGACTACACACACACAGCACACACACACACCACAGCACAACACACACCAACACACCACACACATATATTATATATATATATATATAGCTTATATATATATATATATAATACTAGTAATATATAGATATGTTATATATATATATATATATATATATATATCTATTATAATATATCTAATATTATCCATATATGTATATATATATTTATATATATATATATGATATATATATAATAAAAATAGTAATATATATATTATATATCTATAATAATATTTATATATATAGATTATACATCCACACACACCACGTATGTATGGATGATGAATGTAATATATTAGGTATGTATGTATATATATATCATTATATATTATATATATATAATATATATCTATATAATGTCTATTTTAGATGTACATACTACATCTGTAGTGAGCTGACCCCTCAGCTTCCTTCTTGCCGCCTCTCGGCCCCGGTGTCAGGCTGCATAGATGCATCACCCCCGCCCTCTCACCCGCAATCGTTGGTGCGCCTGGCCGTGGTTAACAACACGAAAATGATGCGCAGAGGACGAGGCTGCAAGAGGCCTGCCTGCAGGATACGCTCGATGACACACGAACTCCTTGGATGGCCTTACTGAGGAAGGAGATGGCGTGATCTACTGAGCGACGTTTGGCCCTTGAAAGCGCTTGAATGCGCCGAAATAACTAATATTCCGTAAGCTGGCGACGAAAACGGAAAACATTTTTTTGGCGCCAGAAGCCTATTTTGCTACCAGCAGAATTTTTTTCCTTTTATTATTTAAATATGTATATATTTTAGGTTCTATTGTATTATTAATAAGAAATGCCATGTATTTTTATTAAAGACATGCCGAGTAATAATAATACAATGAGCACCAAATAAATAAAATAAAGCTGTAAACGTCTCGAAGACCGACGACAATTTTAAAGATAAGTAGTCTTGCTGTGCAGAATCCAGAATAAACGAACTTGGCGCAGCGACCTTGTCGCATAAAAGGTTCGGTCAACGACCTTTTTAATGAGGTGCGGATTCCTTGGCTCAGTGACTTACGCTCGGTCTTTCCTTCAGAAACGCCGCCGTGTTTTAAATCGGATTTTTTTTATCTTGAATTTAAACTCTAACGGGGTTTTTACGGAGCTGAGGAATTCCAGATATTTTTTAAAGTTATTGTTATCTGTTTTTATAAGACTGTTTTTTTCGTGGGGTTTTATTTGTGGTTTCCTCTGTTATGGCTTGAGAATAATAATACGTTACGAACCGGCTTTTTATTTTTTATTTCGTTCACTTTCTATACTTCTTTTTACTAGTAGTTATAATTTAACTTATAATTACCACGAACTTGTGAACTGCTTGTATGGTGGTATCTCTACTCTTGCTAATGAGAGTACAGGGACTATGCAACTACGATAATCTGCAATTTCCGTCAGGCAGGTTAGATAGAATTAGCTTTGGGCCCGACAAGAAAGCTAATACCACATTACAATTCAACCTGCCTTGGTAACGAACCCTCAGTATACTTTTGTGCCGAACAGAAGCGACTGAGATCCCTCTCGACATGCTCTACGGCCCGTAGGCATGTAGGAGTGGACTCAGCACTCCCCCCTACCGGACCGTAATGGTTGGCGCGTCGGATTGAAAAGTCCTGTTTTTTGCGGGTCCTGTTGGCTGCGTATCTTGTGTTGTGTGTTGTTGATCTAATGTATTAAATGTCCTTGTGTTTTAAGAGATTTCGCGCCTACAACCTGAAATAAACGGGTTAAAGACTGCTAAAGATACTATTTTAATTAAAAGTGTTCTTTTGAAAGTAAAGTAATTACTGCAGACAATCAATTTTCGTACTTTATCATTTATTTTTAATAACAGTTTTTCTTGTGGATTTTGGCTTTGGTATTTACCAGTTTTTACTTTAACTTTCGCGATAAATATTTTTGTGTACATTTTACACCTACTTTTCTTTTTCGGTGTGTTTACGTACTGAAAATTTCTTGTTTAATTGGTACTGGTGTTTAGCGAAAGTGAGGTGTTAGGTTACCGCTTGGTTGTTGTATTCTTCTGACTTTAATCATGGTGAGTCAGAAAAGGAGGCCAGATATCTGCCCTTGATTGAGAGATAACAACTGGTAGATGAAGTCACTATTAGGGGGATCTCAAGGTTTGTCGAGTCAAATGGCACGAGCCTTGACAGGCCGAGGGATGAGAGATCGGAGGAGATGAAATCAATGCTGGCGGAATTTCACATTAAATTCAATAATCGAGCTAATGCTGGTTCTCCAGAGACACCGGGTGTCCACGGCACTCTCTCCTGCTAACATGTCACCCTCCAACAGGATCTGTTCCCTAAGAAACTCAGTTAGGGAGCTTTCTCCTCCGGCATTAACACCAGAAACTCCTCATTTTTGCCTCAGTCTCGTTTTGTGCAGGAAATACTGACCCTTATCCATCGACCACGGTGGCACATCGTACTCTTTTACACCTCCCGTAGCTCAGCACATACCGTCCCACAGCTAACTTACGTTTGTAGTGTCTGATCGTGATGGTATCACGAAGTTTTAGAGCTGAGTCCCTGCCTCTCACCACTGCGGAGAAACCGGAATGGAGGGATGGCTAGGCACTGAGATACCGTTTAAGCCAGCTACTGATGAGGCATATAATTGTGCTGCAAGGGCACACTGTCGAGGTCAGGCAACAATACGTTAACGAACTGGCTTTTATTTTTATTTTTTCGTCACATTTCTATTACTTCTTTTTACTAGTAAGTTGATGTATTCAACTTTATCATCTTTATATATTCCACTGAATGAACTGTGGAACATGCTTTTAATGGGTGTGATCTCCTACTCTTGCTTAACAGACAGACTATCAAACATAATCATGCCTTCCGTCGTCAGGTAAAGATAATATGCTTGGCCAAGACAACGAAAGCAATTCCGCTACAATAATGAATTCTAACCTCCCGTGGTACCGACCCTCGTATACTTTTGTTTCCGAAACAGAGTCGGATTCCCTCTCACATGCTCCTACCGAGATCCAGGACTCAGCCTCCCCTACCACACACACACCACACACACACCCACACACACACACACACACACACACACACACACACTACACACCACACCCACACACAACACCCACACACACACACATATGTATATTTAATATAGGATTATATATATTATATATATACTAAATATAAAATATGTATATATAATTATATGTATTTCACCACACCCACACACAAACACACACACATATATAATATATATATATTATATAAGATATATATATATATATATATATATATATATATTTATATATATATATATATATATATATTATATATATGTATAATATATTATTATTTATATGATACTCAGTACATATCTCTATATTATATATTATATATATATATATATTATATTATATGATATATATATCGATAGATATATAGATTATAGTATATTATAGGTCTATGTCTATATATTTGTAATAACAAATGCATATAATATATTATCTATATTATCTATATATATTATATATCTCTATATATATATAATATATATATATATATTATATATTATAATCTATCTATATATATATATATATATATATATATATATATTATATATATAACAAACACACACATTTGTATGTGTGTTTTATCCATATACACACGACACACACACACAACAACACACACACACACCCACAACACAACGACTACACCACACCCACACCACACAACACCACACACACACCACCGACACACACACCACACAAACCCCACACACACACCACACAACACACATATAAATATATATCTATATATTATATATATATTATTATATAGATATGTATATATATATTATTATATGAGATTATATATATATTATATATATATATATATGATATATATATATATGTTGATATAAAATACATAATATATACACTATACTTACATGCATCCTACTATATATATATATATAAAATATACATATATATAATATATATATATATAGATATATATAAGTATATATAGTATAATTTATATATATAATATGTATTATCTCTACAGATCTATCTATATATATATTATCTATATATATATCTTATATAATATATATATATTACTATATAATTTATATTTATATATATACATCTAGATATTCTATTAATATATCTCTATTATAGATATATAGATATATTATACTATATATATATATATTATATATCACATCATCTATATATAATCTATATATAGTGATATATTATATATATATCTACATACAATATATCTTATACAAAAGCTCAACTTATATCTATGCATGTCTATATATGTATGTATATTAGATATCTACTATATATATCTCTATATCTCATACATATATAATATCTATCTGATATATATATTATAAAATATCTATATATCTCTTATATGTATATCTGTAGCTATACATATATCTATATATATTACTATCTATCATATACTATATATATATTCAATATTCTATATATCTATCTATCTCGTTCTATATATTATATATATCCGTTTATGTATCTGCGGTGATTGTTTCCGTTCGGTGCGCATGAACCGAGGTGATCTTGTTAGGTGCGGGGTGAGAGGCA
Source organism: Penaeus monodon (assembly GCF_015228065.2). Taxonomy (NCBI): domain Eukaryota; kingdom Metazoa; phylum Arthropoda; class Malacostraca; order Decapoda; family Penaeidae; genus Penaeus; species Penaeus monodon. The sequence continues at coordinate 22,267 of NW_023659264.1, forward strand.
GTACAGGACGTATCATAGTTTGTGTGTGGTGTGTGTGTATGTATATACACACCCACACAACACAACACCACACACCACACCACATACCCGAACACCACACCCCCACACACACAGCCACACACACACACACACCACAACACATCATATATATATATATATAATAATCATACTATCTCTATATAGATTATGTCTATATATAATCTATAGCATATCCTCTATCTATATATATATCTGTATATATATATCATATTTATCTAATATTTGTGTGTGTGTCTATTTCTCAGATATATATCTATATTATCATATATCTCTATGTACATATATTATACTATATATCTATCTACATATATGTATATACATATATATATATGATATTATATATATCTATCTACTATATATTATATATATCTATATTATATTTTGCTATATATCTTATAAGTGATGTCATACCATATATATAATACGATTGATGTATCTAATATATTCTGTCTATATCTATATATATATATAGTTATATCATCATTATCGTATTACATATATATATAATGTATATATATGTATATTTATGTATCAATATAATTTGTATATATCGTCACTCTATATATCTATATCATATATTATATCTATATATATATGCTTTATATATTACTATATATCTCTATTATATAGTGATCTATATCTTCATATATCATATCTCTATATATGCATTTATAGAATATAATATATTTATAATATATATATATAGATATATACATCTGTCTCTCTATCTAGCTATTCTAGTTATATATAGATATTATATTAAATATCTTATGTATGTGTATATATATATATTATATATATATATTATATATATATGCATATACAATATATATATATCATCATATTATATATATATATATTATATATATATAATATCGATATATATATCTATATATAGATATATGATAATACTCTATCTCTATATATCATATCTTATATATATTATAGAATATATTATATACATATATATATTATATATATATAACACACCACACACAACACACACACACATACACACACACCACACACACATATTTATATATATATATATATATATATATATATATATAGATATATATATATATATATATATATATATATAATATTACTATATGTCTGATATCTATGTATATATATATCTTGTATATTCTATAGATGTATATATATATATACTAACATTATATTATATATATTATATATATCATACTCTATAGATACTAGATATATATATATATATATATGCATATATATGTGTATATATCATATATCTATCTAGTAATATATCCTCTGATCTATATATATATTATATCTATCTAATATATCTATATATGTCTATTTAGACTTTATATATTTATAATATTACCTACATACATATATATATAATAAAGGAAAATATACTATATATAATATATTATATATATCTACTATATATATCTATATATATATATATATATATATCAACTAGACGCTTATATATTTATATATACCTACTAATTATATGCATATATATATATATATATATATATACTATTATATATATTATGTCATATAGATACGTTTATGTCTATGCGGTGGTGTTTCCCGGTTCGTGCGCATGACCTGCGGTGCATCTTTGGTAGGTGACGGTTTGAGATGGCGAGTACGACAGTATCATAGTTTTATGTATATATATATATATACAAATTTATTATATATATACATATATTATATATATATATATATATCATATACATATATATATATTATATATAATATATATATATAAATATATAATTATTATATATTATACATCTATATATATAATGTCACAACACACCTACACACACACAGCACACACACACCCACATATATATATCTATATATATATAAATAGTATATATTATATATAATAATTGCTATATAATATATATATCATAGTAATTATTTGTGTGTGTGTTTATAATCTATCTATATCTTAGTATATATATCTCATAATATACATATATATATATATATATATATCTATATTTTTATATAATAGCTATATATCTATATCTATATCGTATATCTTGTATATCTATTGATATAATATATACATACTATATATATATATATCTATATCTATATATATATATTATATATATATATATATATATAGTATATATTATATATATATAGATCGTGTTGTATTAGTACACATACATAGCACACACACATAATAATATATATATAAGATTTATCTTATATATATATAATTATATCTCATTATTCTCTATACTATTAGATATATATATATTCATATATATATATAATATATATATATTATCTATTATATAGATAATCTTATATATATTAGTAACACCCCCGACCCAGCATAGCGCCCAAGTTTTTGACTTCTATCAACGATATAACACGTCTCTAGATACCCCCTTTATATAAGAAAAGGTATGTTATATATTCTATAACATTATATATATAGTTATATATAGATATATTATATATATAATATATATATATATATATATATCTATATCATCTATATAAAGTATACTATATCTATATCTTATCTATATATTATATTTAATGCAGCTATATATATGCACTATATATATATATAATATATATATCTCTTAATATGTATTTATATATTCTATTATGTATATATTATATATAAGATATTATATAGCTATATACGATCTCTACTATAATATCTATATAGTTATATATATATATATATAATAATTATCTATATATATATATATAATATATATATACATAAGACATAATATTTCCTATATAAATATTCTATATAATATATATTATATATATATATATAATATATATAATATATAGTCTCTATAATATATTAGATATATCTATATATATATCTACGTTTATGAATAATGTGTGTGTGTATGTATACATCACCCACACACACCACCCCACACACACACACCCATATATTATATATTATATATATATATATCTATCTATATTATATATATACTATATATATTAATCATATTGTGTTGGTGTGTGTGTGTGTGTTAGTATGTAATATCTACTTTTATATTATGATCTCTATATATATTATAGTACTACTATATATAGCTATATCTATAACTGCATATACCTATATAGCTATATATATAATATATCTATATATATCTATCAATAATAATCATTAATATATCTATATCATATATATAATATCTTCTATATACTATATATACTCTATCTCTATATATATACATATTATATATTATATATATATACATGTATGTATGTATGCTATATATACCATTATATAATATATCCTTTCTATATATTATAGAAGTATTCATATCTATCCTATATAATATATTGAAACTATAATGTATTCATATATCCTCTCTATATATATCATATATCTATATGATCATATAATATCATATATACAAATATCTATCTATTCATGATATAATATATATCTATATATATTATATATATATACATATCTACATATATATACTTTCTACTACTCTAGAATCATTATAGATATTAATATATAATAATATATATATATATATTATATCCATATATATATATATAATATATATATATAATATTATATAATAAATATATATATATATATATATATATATTATATATATATATATATATATATATATATATATATATATATGTATATGCATATATATATATATATATTAAATATATATAGTTATTATATAATATATAATATATTATATATATATATAACAATATATATATATATATATGTACACCCACCCACATATATATATATAGATCTATATATATATATATAGTATATTATATATATATCTATATATATTATATATATATATATATATATATATATATATATTATATTTGTATGTGTGTTTTCCCTGCTCGTGCGCTGACCTGGGTGACGTATTGTTGTTGACGGTGAGATGCATTACAGTACAGTCTCATAGTTGTGTTGTGTGGTGTATGTATACATACACCCCACACCCACACACACCAAGCCCATATATATATATATAAGACTATATATATATTATATGTAAATATATATATATATATATTACTATATATATATATATATCTATATATATATATATTATATCTAGACTATTTGTGTGGTGGTGTGTATTTCTATCTCATATATATATCTATACTCTCTAGTGTAGCTATATATAATTATATATCTATAATCTATTATATACTATACTATATGTGTATCATCTATATGTCTCTATCTATATCTCATATATATATCTATATATATATATTATCTCTATCATCTTATATACATATATATCTTATGTATGTATGTAGTATGTATCCTTCTATTACCAGTTATATATATATTATTATATATATATTATATCTATTATAATATTACCTTCTTATATATTATCTCTAAGATAAGATATCTAAATATAATATCTATCTATATATACATAATATGGTCTATACATAGATATCTCTCCTGTCTCTATTCTCCTATATCTATCTATCTAGTCTATATGCTATATATATATATATACGATATATATATATCTATCTCTGTGATATGTATACACTGATACTACTATTCTATATATATATAATATATCTATATCTTAATCTACTATCTATCTATTAATTTACCTATATATCCGTATCTATATATAATACATTATATATATATACATATATCTATATATCTCTATACTCTCTATATTATATTCTATATATATATATTTATATCTATCACATATATTATCTTCTATGTATATATATATATATGTATATCGATATATAATGTAATTATGTATAGAATATCTACACATAAATATCTATATATATATATATATCTATTATATTATATATAATATATATCTTCTTTATATATATAATATGCATTTATATAATATATATATTATATCTATATTATATACTAATATACTATATATTTATATCTATATCTATCTCTCTATATTATATATCTCTCTACTAGTAATATATATGTATAGCTGGGCTTTGTTATATCTCTGTATTATAGAATTACTTATCTATTATATATAATATATATATATCTATACTATCTCTATATAATTATCATTCATGCATTTCTTATATCGATATATGTCATATCTAATATATACTATCATATATCTCTATCTATATCTATCTATATCTATCTATCTATATATATATCTAATCATCATGCTATATCTCTCTTATCTTATACCTCTATATATATATTATTTCTTTAATCTATCTCTCTCATCTACTATCTATACTAATATATATGTATATAATATATCTTATATATCTATCATATAATATTATATAGATATATATATATCACTATATATATATATCTATACTATATATATCATATATATATCTATTCTGCCGGTCTGTCATGGACTAGTAAGCTCCTAGTTTCCATCACGTCTTTTAGTGGGCTCTGTAGGCTGGTTTGGTTTAGCCCTGGTCTCCGGTTTCATACCCCCGGAGTGACCTAGTTTCGATTCCGTCAGGGAGAGTTGTTATTTATCGTATCATGCGGCGTTGCTTATTCCATCTTTCATATATATACCTTCCGTAACAGTCTGGCTTAGGATTTGAATTGCTAATCAATTTCCCACCGAGTTCCCACGGGAGTGAGCGTCAAACTTCCTGGTCATTACTCAAGTATGAGTATAACAGGTAATTGCTATGAGCTAGTAGATCCTAGTTGCACAGCTCCTTTTAGTGGGTCGTGTGGCATTGGTTTGTTTAGCACTGCCCTCCGGTTTCATACCCTGAGTGACCTAGGTTCGAGTCTGTCAGGGAGAATTTTATTTTATATATATATATATATATATAGATATATATATATAAGTTATATATATATCTATCTATATATATCTATTATATATATAATATATGCATTTAATATGCTATATGTCATTTATTATATGATATATATTATATAATATATATATATATATATATATATTATATATATATATATATATATCTATATACCTATATACACACACATCACCATCTATATATATTCGATATATATATATTATATATATAAATTTTATAGATATATATATATATATATAGATACTATATATATATTTGTGTGTTGTGTTTGTGTATGTGTGTGTATATAGATGTTATATATAGATGTTTATATCTTATGATATTATATAGTATATTATATAGGATAATATACATATCCATTATATCTAATATATACTACATATACATACATATATAATATATATATATATTAATATATTATATATATATATATATCGTATATATTATATATATATATACTATATATAGATTATATATATTAAAATATATATGTATATACATTATATATGATAGTATCTATATTGTATATATATATTATAATATATATACTATACAACTAATATTTATAGATATCTATATATATCATATATATATATAGATATATATATTATATATATATAATTCATAATATATTATCTATAGATATCTGGTGTGTGTGTGTGATGTGTGTGGTATATATATTATTAGAATCTTCTATATATCTATTATATATATTATTATATATATATCTATAGATACTATTATATATATATATAGCTATATATATATGCATATATATAGCATAATATATCTATGTATATATATATGATATAGTACATAGTATATATATTTATATTTATATATGATCTATATACCTATTACATATCTATATTTCTATACTATTACATATACGATGCCTAATATATTACATAATATATATATATATATATATATATATATAGTATCTTTCTCTATTCTATCTATGTATGTTCTCTAATATTTATATATATATATGATTATAGATCGATATTCTATATATAGATTTATATGTATATCTCATCTATATGTCTATCTATATAATCTATATGTTATTCTATTATGTTCTATATCTATATATACATATTATATATGTATTATATTATATACGTAACTATATATATTAGCTTCCGCATCACTATATATCTATCTAACTTATATAGTATACTAATAGACTCTATAATGTATATATAAAACGTGGGTGCTATTTATATATCATCTGTATCTGATAATATATAATTTATCTTCTCTATAATCTGCTCACCATATATATACCATCGTATATATCTATACTATATCTAATATCTATTATCTATATATAGATTTCATCATTATATTATCTATCTATATAATTATTACCCATATCGCTACACCTCTGTATTGTATTATATATTATAAAGTATATATATATATATTATTCATATTATATATATATTATATATATGCTAATATAGTATATTGATTAATCACTGCATAAATCAAATCTAGACAATTATATTCTATATATTATATATATATATATATATATATATAATATGGAGACGAGAGAGAGAGAAGAGAGAGAGAGAGAGAGAGAGAGATAGAGGTAGAGAGAAGAGGAGAGCGGATATAGAAATACTATAAGCGTTTTTGTAATTGTAAATGTGCTCGTGCGTTGTCTCTGTATGCAGGGACGCACGAGTGTAACACTAGAAATAGTATGGTACGCATCGCATATTTAAATATCTTCTTTTTACTCTTGATTGTTCTCTCAGAAAATATCAAATTCCTTTAACACAAGTCCCGGATCATTTGTACTATATGTATATTATATATGGTTAATATATATATCTGCGTGGATTAGTATTATAATATATATATCTATATATCAAAATCTATTACTATATAGTAGTAATAGTATATAATATATACATAATACCATATAATAGCATATATATATACTTATCTATATATACATCGATATATTAAAATCTCACTCTTCTCTGTATATTATTATATATATATACATAGATCTATCTATGATATCTATATTATATATATCTGTCTGTACATATCTAAATTCTCGTCTCATACTCTATGTATATATCTATATCTCAGATATCTCTATATATGTTCTCTGTATTCTATCTATATTCTCTATAATCTAACTATATCTCTGCTCGACCGTAATAATATATTATTCTCTCTAGCTCTCTACTATAGCTATATCTCTATTACATCCCTATCTATATGTCTCTATCATGTGTATATCTATATTTATTATAACTAATATATTCTATATGTCTATATCTAATATATTTTGAAAATTATATATATACTGTCTATATATCTATATATGATATAGTTATACATCTATAATAGAATATAATATATATACATATATATATCTATATATATTATATCTCTATAGTTCTATCTATATATATATATCTTCTATCGTATCTATTCATAATATTAATATCGTATATCATATAGACACCCACTTTATACCCATATGTTGTATATATTATGTTAATATATTATATACTATCTAATATCATATATATATATTATGATATATAAAACATTAACATTAAACAATTATATATCTATACTTCTATCTTATATATATCGTCTATCTACTAATATACTATTATCTATATATATAGATATTTCTATAATGATATATATATATATATAATCAATCTACTCATATATTGCATACTTAATATAATATAATATATATATATATATATATATATATTATATATAGATATATATAAAACTTATATATATGGAGAGAGGAGAGAGACAGGAGAGAGAGAGAAGAGAAGAGAGACCGATATAGAAATTCATATAAAGCGTTTTTGTATATGTAAATGTGCGCGTGCGTGTCTCTGTATGCAGTGTACGCACGAGTTTAAAACTCTAGAAGATAATATGGTACCATCGCATACTTTGAAATTCTTAGTTTACTCTTTGATTGTTCTGACTCAGAAATAATCGAAAGTTCCTTTAACAGAAGTACCTTCGGATCAGATTATGTGACTGCTCTGCGGAGGAATGAGAATCAATATGTCTGGTTGGGTTGGGATTCTAATCTATATTTTGTCCTGCATAAAAACGAATAATGAAAATGTATTTAACATTTTTTATTCTAGCGTGTTCGTGAACCACCTTCCTTAGAAAATCTGCACTTCAAATTAACGTAAATTCTAATATTTTAAAAAAATATATTGATACACACTGACCTTGACAGTTAGAATAAATTTCGCCTCTGGAGGTGACATAGGACAGGTTAAGCAACAGTCAGGGTTTGCTTGACAAAATGGCATGCCTCCTCTCGACAAACGCAATGGATCTTTGGCTACCTCACGCCAGGAGAGCAGAATTTCTTGCTAAGAGCTAGACGTCGATTAAAATACCTAAGTGCCGCCCCCTAGATTGCCTACCCGACTCAATTCCGTGGACTCTACAATGTTTCTTCACAGTACAGAAGTAGAAAAGGAAATCAGGACTTGGATTGTGACGAAGGCTTGTGGGGCCAGACAAAATCACCCTCATCAATCTGGGTTCGTGTGCCAACGCAGCGGCCACTCATTCTGCACTGTTCCCAAACATGTATGGTACAGAAGACTTGGCCAAACTTGTGGACGACTGCAATTTTGGGCCTTCCAAGGAGATGAGGCAAACCACTCTCCTCCCATGTATTGTGGAACCCATCTATCATTTTGTCCATCCTGGCGAAGTCTAAGAGAGAATTCTGGTTAAGAAAATGACCACTTCTTGTGAACACCAACTCTCAGTAACAGGCTTCGTTTCAGGTCTCAGAGATCTCGTCAGACCCCTCCTCCAACTTACAACTGCCTGGCAAAACTCCTCGATGTCGTCTATGAACCTTCTCATTGCACTCGACATAGCTGGTGCATTTGACAGAGTGTGCACAAAGGCCATGGCAAGTTGAAAAGCCTTGGAATAGCAGAGCCCTGCGATGTTGCCTGAAGACTACCTGCATGGAGAGACAATCAGGTATGAGTAAACGGCCATACATTTCTATAATTCCCATTGGGCATAGCGTCCCACACGTGTCTCGGCATTGCTAGGGATGTCTACTTTTAATGACATTCCTGCAGCTCATACCACGCCGCATGCCTTTGCAGATGACTGTACTCTGTCATTTACTAGTAACCAACTTAAAAAAGTGACCCGTCGCCACATCAACTACATCATTGGCATTCATCAGTGTCTATGACTAGTCGACATAAAGGCTCCTAGTGGTTGCAGATTGACAACTTTGCCCTTTACAGCAACCCACCGTCAGGGAATGGCGATACACAGCGAGGAAACTGACCTGCGCCTGCTGCATTGCGCCCCAGGCTGCTTCACGCTCTAAACCACTGCCTATGTTCACTCCATCTATGGATGGTGCTGCCCCTGCTGCCCTCCCCTCATCCTGGGACACTAGACAGTGTCTAAATCAAGCCCAGAGACTAGTGTCGATTATTGCATATACATAATCTAGTTCGGTACAATATACCACGTGCTGTTTACCAAGTGTCTCCAAATCCAATAAGACGAAACTCAGTGAGGCATAGATACGATGTTATCGACCTTTGCCTGACCCGAACATTTCGTGCTTAGGTGCGCCGTTCTTGGTAAGGTTCGACCCTAGCCCTCCCCCTTCGGGCGGGTTGACCCGACACGTGACCTCTACGATTTACCCACACACATCGTCTGCTGTGTTCTATTATTGAACTCTTAGTAATAAAGAGTGAATCCATTATAACCATAATACACTCCCCCTGCAACCCCTTTTACCACGAGTTCGTGCCATGCCTGATATGTGCAGAGTCGACTGTCCTCCCCCTCCAGGTGGGTTGAGCCAACACCGTGTTCAACCGCTTTTACCCAGCGAGTCGTCATACATATGTTCACATCCCTTTACATGTGTTGTAATTCCCTCGTACGTTTACTACCGTCGGTTCATGTCAGTTCTAGCGATATCCTTTGGCTCGCAACACTAACACCACCTCTGGAAAAAGTACGCTCAAACCGCTCCAAGAAATGTCTAAGACCCGAGTACAACGTTTGGGCCCCCTTCTGATTATTTGCTTTTCCCTTTCTTCTTCTCCCTAATGTTGTTAGACCGTTGGTTTTTTGTTGTGGTAAAATGCTTAAGTGACAGCAAATGCACGCCTTCGACACTAGTCTTTCGACTCAGATCAATCACTGTGTGATTACGTATGTGGTCTAACAGCATGAATATCGTTTGTTAGTTTCGTAGTTAATTTCTCTCGTTTATGAGAGATTTATGTTGTTTCAACTGCAACAAATTTAATGACGTGATTTATTTTATCACAAATATCATTTCATTTTTATGTCGTTCCCCCCCTCCCCAACCTGACCTCTTTTTCCCCCTTTCCGTCCGGGGACGCTAGCCTTTTATTTTTACATTGCTCATTGGTGCACGTTTTATCGGGGCTGAACGGAGTTGTAACGCGATTTTACTAAATTTTTTTATTTTGAGTATAGTTAGGGTCCCCCCCTTCACATGCACAGGTTGCCTGTAACCCGGGGGTTTCTAAAAAACCTATAGATCTTTCTCCGACTCGATATGTAAAAGGGAAAACCAAATTATTCGTTTTGATCGGCAACTTTGGTCGGTGTACACGGGTAACTTCCTTAATTATGGGGGAAAAGGGGTTTTAAACTAGAATTTTATTTACTTATCATCCACCCTTCTCCCCCTTGAAGTCGATTTTTTTTGCGTGTTCCCCTCATGTGTTCGTGGTTCCGTGGGAATTTACGTTCCCATCACAGATACCAGAAGAGAGAGGCTATTTTTAATTTTCTGGTGGTTTTTTTCAAAGTACTTTGCCAGTAGTAAATGGGGAAAACCACGTACTAAGTCCACAGATCTTACAGTCTATAAAAAGCCGTAGAAGAAACCGAATTACACTTTCCAAACCCTTCCCCCTCAACAATGTGCAGCTCTCTGTGTACTCACAAAGTCCGACACATCCCCCATCTCATGTCCCTCCCGACTTGAACAAAGAGCGGCTGCAACGACATTCTAGCAACCGCGGTCAAGAGCTGCAAGTACTCTTCTCCAGGACCGAACTTCATCATCGCTCTTTTCAAACCAAATATTCCAGGCTCTGGAACACGATGATTCAGCAACCCTCTCTGCACAACCTCCCCATCCTGCAAGCCTACAGTCTGCTGTACATAGATGGAGGTCCCACGATCCGGGTTAATAATCGGTGTTTCACACTTTAACAAAGACACGAGTCTTCCATCAGGTGCAAGCTTCTAGATAGATTTTCATTAATAAGAAAGTCTTAGGCTTAAGTAAAACACAAGGGAGTAAAATAAGTATATATAAAAAGAGAGAAGAGAAAACGAGAAATGAAATAGAATTTGAAAGACAGATGAGAAGAGAAAAAGAGGAAGAGAAAAAGGAAAGAGAGAAGAAAAGGGAATAGAGAAAAAAATATAGAAAAAAGAAAGAAAAGATTAAAGAAAAAGAGAGAAAGAGAAATAAGAAACAAACAAAGGAGGAGAAAAAAAAAGGGAAAGGAGAGAGAGGGAGAGGAAAGGGAGAGGAGAGGGAGGGGGAAGGAGAGGGGAAGGGAGGGGGTGAGAGAAGAGAAGAGAGAAGAGAGAGAAGAGAGAGAGAGAGAAGAGAGAGAGATAGAAGAGAAAGAGAGAGAGAAAGAGAAGAGAGAAAAAAAGAGAGAAAATGAAAGAGAGATAGAAAGGAAGAAAAAAATAAAACAAAGAGAAAATGAAAGAGAAGGAGAAAGAGAAAAGAAAATGAGATGAAAGAGAAAGAGAGAGAAAAGAGAGAAAAAGAAGAAAGAGAAAGAGATTTATCGACAGAGAAACTCTCTTGTCGAGAAAACAAAGATAAGTATTAGGTTTCGGTATTCTATTGGGCAGGCTTACATAATGTTATGGTGGATAATAATCTTTTCTTCCAGTTCAGAACTGTTGTCGAAAAATTTACATACTCTTTTTCATGCCTCAATGGATATAAAATTGAAGTAAAGATCTACAAGAAACAGAAAAAGAGGTCCCTAATTAAAAATAAAATAATAGCCTTCAATAAAACTTATAAAGGGTATTACTAGAATATACTAGAATAGATTCCCGTGGATTTCACTACATTTAATGCTAAAATTCTCTCAGTATTGGAGATAAATTTTTAAAAACTAAACTACTAGGCGATTTTTGTTTTTTATATATTCATCAACTGAAATTCTTAGTCAGTTTTTGTATTTCCTTCCTTTCTCACGATGGTCATGACGATGCTGACTGGTTTTCAGCTATTTATTATATGGTCCTTGTTGATGACCCCAACGCTGTTTATTTGGACATGTATTAGGCCTATTTAATAAAATGCGGGAAGCTCAACATGTTGGATTTTTCTCAATATTACCAATCAGACGTCATTGTTTTCAAGTCTGATTGGTTGGCGAGTACGCTTTAGGGGGGGAATATACAAAAAAACTATGGGTAAGGACAGCCATAAACTGAAAAGAGAGTGAGTGAGAGGAGAGGAGAGAGAGAGAGAGAGAGGAGACAGTAAGAGGAGAGAGAGAGAGAGAGAGAGACAGAGAGAAGAGAGAGAGAAAAGGGGAGAGAGGAGGGGGGATAGCGGTAACTGGCAATAGAACTACACGCAGATTACTTCTTCATTCATATCCCACTGGGTTTTAAAATCATGTGTAATATTGGAATAATGTAGTATAAATTTCTTTTTCCGATAAGAGAAACCCATACACCTCATTATCATATAATAATTCCCTGACATTTTAATTTATTTAAGAAAAGAATGTATAGCATTTTTAGCCCCTATTCTCTTTTCCTAGTTCGTAACCCCTATCTCTTAATTCAGAGCAGCCACACTACATTTGAATGATTTACTGGTGATGTAAATTAGTTCCTTGTCCCTTTTTCCGTCCAGCTTGAAGACAATTAGTCATTTCAAAAAATTATTATTTATTCAAGACAACCCTTCTATGCTAGGATTTTTGTTGGAAAATCAACAGAATTTACCTAAAGCAAATATGTAATTTACAAGGAAGATTTTTGGAACATTCAATAATAGTATATACCGGATGTAGATTTTTAACTTGGCGCCGGTCTTCATACACACAGGCGTTGTATTAAAAAGGAATCAGAATGCTATTCCTATTATCATTAATATTAGTTATATGTTCAATCATCAACGCGTTCCTGTGGTCTATAATCTATTTTTTGGTAATTATACAAATGTGTTAACTATGTCCTGAATATATTACGTGTGGACTTGAAGTTAAGCTTGAATATTTTTGGGGGAACGTATTTAATGTAATCTAGCAGGAAAGTACCACAAAAACTGATAAAATTACCTCTTGATTGTCTATATTCTCTCTGTAATGTATCAACAAACATTTCTATTTAAAGAAATTTTCTCAATAATCGACGTTTCTTAGTCCGGAGGCACTTTTAAAAAGGAGGGGATTAAACGGCCACTGGATGGCCGGGGCTCAAACCATGACGTCATACCCGCCAACGCGTTGCTGGAAAGGGAAAGGGTTTCGCGTATGTGTTGAAGAAAATCCAAAGCAGTGGAACTTTTTAGTGGCGGTACTGAAAAAGCCTTTTTGTTATTGTACATAATGTCCCCAGACCCCAAAACTTGTCGGTTTTTTTTTCCACCAACCATCCAATCTTGCGATTATTTTTTTTTTTCAATTATCAATGATGCAATATGCGAGAACCTGATTGTATTGGTAACAAGGTGATTGCAAATTCTAGAACTATTACCTCTAATACCTACTACTCCTGGGAAAATCACAAATATCGCCGCTGAACCAAAAATTCCTAACCCGGGGCTTCGGGCCCCCAGCCCCTTCGATCGCTGTATTTCTCTATCGGAGCTCAACCCGAGGACCACCAACCGATCGCCGTGGACTTGTAGTGTACCTCTACTTTGCAACTTTTTTACAAGCGGGTCTTGCAGAGTATGAACTTTGAATAGGGGTACTGTTTTTATGAATCTGGTAGCAAGGGCATGTATTATAGTCGACATACTCGGTCGCGACTCTGAATCCCTTTTAAATGCACATGAAGATCATTTTGTTTTTTCTGTATTTATAAATTTTTCCCATTTATTTTTTCAGTTAAATAAATTAATAATTACTCATTACTAATTTACTAATCATAATCTATTGCTTTGTTTATATTTTTTCCCCTTTTTTTTTTGTTTATGGTTAGGACTTATTTAAACCATTTTCATATGTATACATTTTATCTTTTCTTCTAATACCCATGCTTCTTTTAAAAAACATAAATATAACAAATGAAATAAAAAAGAGCAAACCAGGGAAAAAAACGAAAGAAAGCATCAAGAAAAACCTGCGATCCCTCAGTGTTTTATACTTTAATTTTTTTTTTTTAAATACAACCCGATTGCAAACAAAGAAAATATACTCCTACTGGGTCGCCATGAGGGTGAGGCAAAAGGGCTGGTTCATTTCATTTGGACCACGGAGAACTCTCCCACGTATATTTGGCCATGTGTGGCGTCCCCGTATTGCAAGGAGGATTCCAGGGGCTGGATACACAAAAGTGTTATGGTGCCGTAGCTTATGACCGAGTGCTCTCACGGCCGACACACAGAACAAGTCATACTGGTAAAAAAGTCAAGACACCGTAGAGGGAGGCAGAGGGAGAGCAAGGCTGAAATAGAGCCAACCCTAGCATGTTATGGCCAACCATGACATTTTTTTTTAGCCTCAAGATTGGGTTTAACCTTACAGCTTATGTTTTTTTCTCAATTATAGTTTTTATTAAGTGTGCACAAACCAATCGTGGAATTATTTTGCGTTACTAATTCTAGAGCATAATTAAGAAAGATTCATTTTGCCATGGGCTGGACATAGCAGCTTATTATGGCTTATATTTATTAAGATTCGAAGAGATACCTGAAACTACAGCTGTGATTGCCTTGAAGATCCGACAGTATAAGTGATTTACAGAATTGCGTTTTGCATATACAAAGTCCGAGGTATGGTGCCCTTGGCGGGCCGTGACATGAATCACCGCAGGACGGTTAAGTCACTCCAGAGCACTATAATTTCCAGGCTCTTTCCTCCCCAATCCCATGTTTTTGTGTGGGGAGAGGGAGTGATTTCGAGACTGAGGCTCAATGGGGGGGGGGGGGGGGGTATAAAACCATTACCGTGCAACTAATTTTGCATGGTGTTTTCTACTCTTCCTTTCTTTTATCTTCTCTTCTTTCCTTTCCCCTTTATTCTGAAAACATTTTTCCTATTCATTAACAATTTCTAGTTTTTTAAACCACAGCCCTTTTATCATAATGTTTCCCACTCCTTTACCCCCTTTCCCCCTTCCCTTAAAAATTTTAAACCTTTTCCCAAACCCATCACTCCCCCACCTACTTTTTCACGCAATACACCCTCTTTACTGTTCAACCCCATAATTTTAAACCCCTAATTACAACTTTCCTACCCCTACATGCACGGTACTTTTTTGGGATTGTTTTTAGACCTTTAATTTAAATATAACCCTTCCTTACCGGGGGGCTTTGCCCCCAAGTTTTTGTCCATCTGGAACCTTACCGGGTACCAAAATTTGAAAAGAAGGGTTAAAAAGAAAACTGCTTGCTCTGGCCAGGCATTCAGGATTCTCCAGGCCCCAAAGCGCGGCGGAGGGCGCGGAAATCCAGGCCGTCCCCTTTGAACAAGACAAGAACCCGGCAAAAACCACTTAAGAGGGAAGAACAATGATCCCCGGGAGTAAAAGTAAAAAGGGCAAGAAACCAAGTTTCAGTAAAAGGGGAAAAGAAACCAGCTCAAGAAAAAAGGGAAAAAGCGACAAAGTTTTAGGAGAAAAAGGACGAGCGACCGAACAAAAGGGAATAAGCTCAAAAAAAATTTCGCAATAGAAATAAAGAGAAAAGGCATCAGGGATTGTCAAAAGACACATATTTAATACATGAAATATGGGTTTGTGAAACCCAGAAACAAAAACAAACAAAAGGGATGTTATTTTTTTTTTTGTCATAAAAAGATCTTGAAAGGAGTAGGGCAAAAAGATGTCTCTTTAAACTTTAGTTTGACTCTGGTTTAAAAAACTGGTGTTAAATCATGCCATTTTTCAAAATGAGGCAGCCCCTTTTTACTAGGGATTGTTCTTTAAAAACTTTATTTTAAGTCCATTCCGGTAGGGGTTTTCCAATTTTTTTATTAATTCGGGAATTTGGCTTTTTTTCCCCCCCAACGTTTTTGCTCCTTGCCCCCTTTTTTTCTTTTATTTTTTTATTAGCAGGGGGGGCCCTATGTCAATATGGTATTTTTTTTTAAAGAATGTGAAATTTTTTCTGACTATACTGAGGTCTTGCGGGGGTAAACAAAAAACTGCCCCCGGGGGGTTTTCCCTTGCCAAGGATGAACACCGTATTAGCTCCCTATGCCGGTTGCGGTAAACCTTTTTTGGCACGGGCGTGGATTTCGGGTTTAAAAAAAACCTTTCCCCTCAAACTGTTTATTTTTTTTTAAACCAAAAAATATGTTTTGGCTTTTGCAGTGTAACTGTTTGAAAGCGCAGAGATATTTTCCTCCTAGTTATTGGGAGACTGCGGTTGGGGAATCCGGGGGGTTTTCCCTAAACTTTTTTTTTTTCCCCTTTAAACCCCTCTAAAACCAATGATTAAATACAAAAATGATAATTCATAAAAACACCCGCCCCCTCGGGGGTTTACCCAAGGGGCCCCGTTTTTTTCAGGGGGAAAAAACCCAGACAGCCCAATGTTAATAATCGGGAAAGGCAAAAAGACAAAAAAAACATGTCCAAATTAAGAAACAATTAAAAATCGGAACGTGGAACGTAAAAAAAATAAAAAGGATGAGTAAATTGCAATGTCTGAAACGAAATGGATAGATACCAAACATTCAAATACTAGGTTTAAAGTAGCCCTTTTTGGGAAAAGAAGGGTTTTTTCCCAAAACTAAAAAAACCCCAAACGTTTTTTTTTTTCAAAAAAACGAAAAGGAAATTATAGCCCACGAGTTGCTATAAATTCCCAGAAAAAACTTAAAAATTGCACAAATTTGGGGTTCCAGCCCAATAATTTCTCAAATTTTAAAAAGTAAAAATACAAGCAAAACCTCTTAACTTAGTATTATACAATGCTACGAACCGACCAAAAAATTGAAAGGGGATGAAGGGGAAAAAATTTTTATAACCTCTCCAAAAAATTTTAGCCCCAATCCCTAACAGAGATGAAAAAGTTTCAGGGGAACCTCAAGCCAATGGGA
Organism: Penaeus monodon; assembly: GCF_015228065.2. Classification (NCBI taxonomy): domain Eukaryota; kingdom Metazoa; phylum Arthropoda; class Malacostraca; order Decapoda; family Penaeidae; genus Penaeus; species Penaeus monodon. The sequence continues at coordinate 40,482 of NW_023659264.1, forward strand.
AAAAAAATTACTAAAAAATGACACCTGGGGAAAATTCGGCCCTTGGATATAAAAAAAAAGGGGTGAAATTTTTTGTTCGGGTAGAAAACAAATAATCTAGTTGGGCCACACATTTTCCCCAACCCCAAACCCCAAAGCCCCCTTGTACACGTTTTTTTCAACCAAAAAAGCCCCGGGTCCAAAATTGACACATTGGGGTTCCCCGGGAAAGGGAAAAAGTTTTAAAAAATGCCAAGACAAACCTTTTTGCCCCGCTGCAACATGACCACCAACCTCAAAACTATCCTTTCAAAAAAGACTCAAAAAAGGGAGGTCCCCCCACCTCTAAAGCTCACTACAAACCCTCTTGATAAAAAATTTCAAAATTTTACAGTGTAAAAAAATTTTTAAGTACTCATTTGTAAATGAAAAAACCCCAAAATTGTTGGGGGAAAAGGAAAAAAAACCCCTGCTGAGCACTGTTTAAAGAAACTATCCCCAAAAAAAAAGACATTCCCCCGGGATATCTGAAAAAACAGAAAGTGAAATTGAAACAAGAATTTTCCCTAAATAAAAGGGAAATCAAAAATCCATTAAAGGGAAGTAATTTAAAAAAAACAAATACAAAAATTAAAAGTTTTTGGGGCGACGAAAAAGGGAAAAATTTTTTAATGAACTTCCCAAAGAAAATTAAAAACTTTTTTCTACCCATAAGACAACTAAAGAACTCTCCCAAAGGATAGGGAACCCATTACACAAAAATTTAAAACCACAATGGACACTATCAAAACTAAAGATGGACTTGTTTTATGTGTGGAAAAAAAGGGTCAAAAATAGATGGAATAAATTTTTGTTCAAACCCTAAACAAAAAATAAAGATCTAAAAATACATTAATTAGCTCGTTTGACGGGGGGCGAAGATGTCCCCCCAAACTGCTAAAAAAGAATTTTAAAAAAGCCAAAAAAAGGTTTGAAAAATAAAAAAGGAACCGGGGAAAAGATGAAATAAGCAAAACTAATCAAAAATGCGGGGCAAAAGTGTTGAATTTTTCTAAAAATTTTTGTACAAAATTTGGGGAAAATGAAAAAAGGGCCAGAAGACGGGGAAAAATCATCTTCCCTCCCAAAACCCAAAAAAAGGTGACGGGGGCCAAAATGAAACAAAAAAGGGAAATTGCATTATAGTCACACCCAGCATTTTTTTTTTTTTTTTTTAATTGCTGAAAAAATAAATTTAAAAATTTTAAAGAAGAAATTGCAGACATTTTTCGCCCGGGAAAAGATACCTTAACCGATTCTAAATCTGAAATTAAATCAAGAAAAAAAACAGAAAACATAAAAAGACCTATCCCTTGTTTTCATCTTTCCCCCTTGAAAGTTTTGGGGATACTGTTGATCACGAATCCTCTAAATAACATAAACGTTTTAAATTTTCCCAAAAACACATCTTTCCAACTAATAAAAGCCATGTATCCAAGAAAAAGCAACTGTAAAAACCATTTTAGGGGTTAAACAAAATGGTTCGAATAAACCCTTTAAAGGTACGAAAAGGTTTGCATTTTTCCCCTCCGCCCTTTTTAAAATTATTTTCTAAAGCAAAAAGGAGGTGCTCTAGAAAATTTTTTGAAAAAACTGTAGATGGTGGAGGATAAAAAATATCAAATCAAACATACCCGATGATAATTTTTTAAATTCCCAGCATTATCATTGAAAAGAAACAAAAAAAGCGGGTTTTGTTTTTTTAAATGCCAAGAAAACAAAAATCATGAAGATTCAAAAAAACCGGAAATGAACGTTTATAAACTGTTCCAATCAAGGGATTTGGTTGGGGAAAAATTTAGAGTTCTTTTAAATTTTCGAGTTTGTTTTAAAAACTAATACATTTGTTTTGATTCCCCCGGAGATAAAAAGAAAATTACCATTGACCAAAAAAGGGCCATAGTTGCTCTCAAAACATCGGGAAAAGGGCGAAGCTTTCCCCTTAGGGCAAACCGAGGTTTTAAACCATTATTTTTTTTTCCAATTGCAAGTGCTGAGAAAAAAAATTGTAAAGCCCCCGCCTGTTGCATTTTGAAAAAAAGGAAATTTAAATTTTAAATTGGGTCTGCGTTAGAAGAAACAGTATTGAAAAACTTGTTTGACGGGGTGGGATGGGAAAAGGGAAAAAGAGGAAAACCAAAAAACAAGACTGGGGGAAAACATCAAGATATTTTGCGGGCGGGCGGGGAAACAATTTGGAAAAAAAAGCGCAAAAATCGATTTGATGGGGGCAAGAAGGGTTTTAAGGGGTTCCCAAAACGTTTGCTCAAAACATAGCTTTCCCAAATTATTAAAGGATATACTGGGGTCTCGTTTTTTTTTAGGGGCCAGGGGATTTTTAACAGTATTTGTAAAAAAGGGGTTTTCCCACGGCATCTTTTCCCTTTTTTAATCATTTTCTGGGGGGATTTTTTAACCTTTTTGGGTCTCCTTTAATTTCTTTTAAAAAAATTTCTAAAATTCTTTGCTATAATTTTTTCGCATAGTGACTGGGCCATGGTGAGTTGTTAAAAAAAATTTTTTAAATGCCGGGTGGTCACTTTGATTTCTTTAAAATAGTGGCCTTTTTACTTAAAGAGCTGCAAAATGAAGTGGGATGAAGTTTGTATGGAGGAAAGCCCGATCTGTTTTTTAAATTTTTATATCCAAAGTTTTTTTTTTTTTTTTGATTTTGGTTTAATGATCCTTTGCTTTTTTTTTTAATTGCTTAGGTAAATTTAAAAACTTTTTTTTAAAAGGGGCCCAAAAAACCCGTGGTGGTAAAATTTTTGAGCCCCAAAAAGGAAACTTTTTTTAAATCTAAAAAAACATAGTTTTATGTATCCCAATTAGAAATAACAAGTTAATTTAAAAAATTTTTTATTTACTTGGGGAATAATATTTCAACCGTTTAAAAATTTTTTACTTATCATCATATCTTTTGGGGCTTTTTTTCATAAAAAAATTTTTTTCTTTTTTTTCTTTCGCAGACCAGTAAAAATAAACAAAAAAATCAGTACAGCTTTTATATTAATTTAACTAAAGAGTGCAGTGATCTTGTTTATTTAAAACTATTGTGCATATAACCCCAGGAATTTTTTAGTCCCCCGGGGGACTTCTTTATTTTTTTTTTTAAAATTGCGCATGGGGGGAAAATGCTTCCAGATGGGAAAATGTATAAAAAAAAGAACGAAACCCACAGCAACAATGGGCAAGGGTGCACAAACACCAAAAAAAGACTCCAATGCTACTTTAAGTAATACCCCCCTTCCTTTCCCGAAAATCTAACATGGACACATTCCAGCAATTTCAATAAACCGGAACTTTCAAAAATTGCCGTAAAATTTGGGGGTTTTTGAAGTCTGGGTTTACCCCAAAGGGGAAAGCTTGCTGATAAAAATGAAAAAAACCCCCAATCCCACGAGGGCTAAACGCAGGACAATATGCGAAACCTCTTCAAATTAAATTTACCTTGAGGGTTTTCCCAAAACTTTCTTAAATGAAAACAAAAAAAAAAAGATTTTGCCAAAAAGAAGAACCCCAAAAAATTGCCTGGCCCCTCAAAAGGCTTTAAACGATCGTGTGGGCCCCGCTGGGAAAACCCGGTCCAAAAACAAAAACGGAACAGCCCCCAAAGTCGGGGCTCTGGGTTTTTCGTCACCCCCCCTTTCCAAAGCCTAAAAAGACTCTGCTCCCCTTGGGGGTACAACCCCCGGGGCGACATCAATCATCCGGGTTTTTGGATTTACTGCTCTATCCAAACCCTCCGGGAGCACCTGGGCCTTGTGGATTTTAAGGATAATTTATTCCCAGACCTAATTTTGGGTGTTTCACGTCTTTTTTCTGGATTTGAAGGAAAAGAAAAAGAAGTTATTGGGTATTTGATGTGACTTGTAACAAATTTTGAAGGGAAATGGTTTGCTGATAAATTCCCAAACAGTTTATTGTAAAGATAAACAATTTTTCTTAACAAAGTCATTAAAATTTTCTTTAAAAATCCCTTTAAATTTTAGACTTGGTACGGGGAAAATACTGGATATGTTTTTTCAACCCTAGATTGTGTAAAAATTAAGGGATTTTTTTTAAAAAAGGTTTTGATGTTTTTTTGTAGTTAAAATTTCCCAAAGATTAAAAAGGAAAGTTTTAATTTTCCCTTTAAACTAGGGGGATAAATGGGAAAAAATTTCAAAGGAAACCTATGGCCCCCCCCAAAATAATTTTTAAAAAGAATAAAGATAGACAATTTCTATGCTTTAGAGCCCTGAATTTTCTGATAATCGTTGGGGAAACTCCCCAAAAAAAAAGGTTTTGATTGTATTTTAAAACAGGGGGATAATATTATAAAGGGGGTGGGAATCACTGTCCCAAAGCTTAAAAATAGGGTGAAAACCAAAATCCCCCTTTTGGGGAAAAAAAAGGTATTTTCCCAAAAAAACCTTGCCAGGTTGGGTTTTAAATGTGAAAAGTTTTCCAAAAGACAAACCCTCCAATTACAGAGCGACTACAAATTTAAAAGCAAACC
>NW_023659264.1:50000-67500 GCF_015228065.2 Penaeus monodon
CAAGAGGGAAATTGGGGAATTCCAACAACGAGAACCTTAGTGAGATTTAAATTAAGGTCTTCCACAAGATTCCTCATTCTCCTACCATAGGATTGGCTATCCTCAAGGAGGTTAAAAACCAATCTGGATGTATGAGATCCCGGAATCCTTTGTAGTCTCGTGTAGTAAATCAGGTTCATGTAGTCCCGGTGTAATGAGAGGTAGTTCTCCACTCTCAGCATACAGGGACTCCACAGGTGAAGACCTGAAAGCCCCTGTACAGATTCTGAGAGCTTCATTATGAACCGAGTCCAACATCAGGAGAACAGGAGGAGTTGCAGATGAATAAGCCTCACATCCATAGTCAAGCTTACTACAAATAAGTGTTCGGTAAAGCAGCAGAAGGCATTGTTTGGTCTGCACCCCAAGATAGATGTGACAGAACCCGCAAAATACTAAGCGCTTTTGTAGCCTTCACTTTTAACTGTTTGATGTGAGGCAACCATGTAAGCCTTGAGTTAAAAATTAGACCCAAGATTAGACCTCTTGAACAACTTTTGAAAAGTTAGAACAAGTTGCAGTGGGTTTGTTCCTAAATAGACGAAAGGATGGAACTTTCTTCGTTTGTGGAAATGTATCTTGCTTGGAGAAAATTTGAAACCATGGTATGTTGCCCACTGTACAACCTGATTTACTGCAGTCTGCATGTGTCCTTGCACATCCTGTAAGCTTCCTCCTGAGCAGTACAGTGTAAAGTCATCCACATACAGATTACATGAGACAGCACTTGGAACAACCTTTATGATGTTATTTATAGCAATGGCAAACAGGGTCACACTTAAGACACTCCCTTGTGGGACACCTTACAGATGATCCTCCAGATTAGAGAAACTGTTTCCAACCCGAATCTAAACTTCCTGTTAGCAAGGAAGCTTTGTATGAAGGTAGGTAATGCTCCTCTTAAACCAATGTCATACATCTTCATGAGTATGCCATGCTTCCAAATAGTATTGTAAGCCTTTCAAGGTCAAAAAAGCCTGCTAACATGTGACATTGCTGTACGAAGGAATTCTGTATAGCATTTCCATCCTCACAAGCACATCTGTGGTCGATTTCATTTTTCTAAACCCATATTGATATGGCATTCATTAGACCACCATGGCACCGGAGGTTGACAGTACTGCCTGCTACTTTTAGGAATGGCTGCTTCTGCTGCGTGATGTGAAGTGATTAACAGCATCTTGAACACATTGGAAATCATCACTTGCAATACTGCAGTTGATCTAAAAAGATTCCAGTCTGCATGTTCAAGTCGCCATCTTTGCACTCCACTGGCTGGAATACCATTCACCTCCTCCAAAATTATTGGAAAGTGGTCACTTCCATTTATGTCTTCCATGATCTGCCAAGTGAAATTTAACTGTGAATCAGGTGACCAATTGACACATCTATATTGGAAGATGTCCCAGTTTGAATTTGGAAATGTGTGGGAGTGTCACTGTTTAGTAAAACTGTATCTACTCTTAAGAACAAGGACTACAAGGCCCTTCCTCGAGGTCTCCCCAGAGGTGATACCACCCATTGAAATCTCTAAAGAGTAGAAATGGATGTGGCAACACTGCCCAATAGAGATCTTCCAAATCATCTATGTCGAGAGTATGTGGAGGAAGGTAGATGGATGCAGTGGTGTAAGGTCGTATCAAGCCTATTCTCACAGCCTTCACCTACAGTGTTGTCTGCAGGTGGATGGCCTGGAAGGGAATATCCTGACATACCTATACTGCTATTCCTCCATGAGATCCATTATCAAAGGTCCCATAATGGGTGTGAATTTTGAATCCTCCCAGGAGAATCGGACGATTTCCCTGGTCATAATCTCTGTAGTCATACACAAACTGGGTTACATGAAGCTATCAATGTTGCAGTTCTTGCCATTTTGCATGGAATTCCCTGACAGTTCCATTGGATTAGGGTATCCAGTTCTCTTCAGTTTCTTCTTCATAAGGTGTTTAGCAGCACTTGTGGTTAAGGTTTGCCCCACACCTCTAGTCTGTCCCTTTCCAGGATGTTGGGAGTCCTTTTTGAAAAGTTGTGTATCTGTGGAACTAGTTTCCACAGGCTTCCTTGGACAGGCTCAGGATTCCTTTGCCTGGGCAAAAGACGGACCTGAACCTTTGCTTCAGGGGCATTCTGCTTTTCAGTGGAGGCCCCTTTGAATGTGGTGGTAGCTGGAGCTGTCACCATTGAGGCCTCTGGAGCCTTGACTGATGGCTTCAAAGACCTTACTTTGGGAGGAGGAGTCTCCTCAATAGACCCCTCACTCCTACTTCGTTTCTGGTGGAACAACTCACCAGAGGCAGTTTCAGCAACTGAGGGCTGATGTTTAAAGGTAGTGGCAGAGTGTGTGGTGCAAGAAGTATTGGAAGGCAAGGATGGCAGGAAGAAGGATGGGCTGGAACCGAACAAAGGACTTACCTGACTGTGCAAACAGCACACAGGCACGTCACTTTGCCTCTGGAAAACTAACTTTCTCCTTGCTCCTTGTTACCAATACTTTTTCAAATTTGTACCTTTTACATTGCTTTGAAGAAGCTTCATGAACTTCTTTGTAGTGGTAACAGCATATTGGCCTGGATAGTTTTCATCTCCTTGAATACTGTTGTACCATGCTTTACACACACGCTCTTGGTTGTCCATTTTTCTTAAAATGGCAAGAGTTGGCTCCATGCCCATAACCCTGGCAGTGGAAGCACTGCATAGGGTTGGGCGCATATGGCTTTACCTTGGTGTCGACTATTCCAAACCTTCAACTCTCTTCTTAGAACGTTTTAAGGCAGCTACATTAAAACTCTTTATTTCCTCTAACAGTTTCTCCTCAGAATACCTCATCAAGTCTCGGGAAAAGACAATTCCCTTACATGGATTGAGTGTTTTGTGAGGAGAACGCCGAACTTGAGCCCCAGGAATGTCACATATCGTAGGCATATCTGGTGATGAAACCTCAACTATCAGGCTACCATCTTGCTGTGGGGTGATGCAAGGATCACACCTCAACTATTTTGCGATGTACTTAAAAAACTCAAGATCCATGATCTGAGACCATCAATGGTCTTCACTACAAGGTACTTACTATATGAAATACTTTCAGATTTACCAGGTAAGATTTCCTTAGTGGATTGAGGAGGACTTTTCTCCTTACCTGGTTTGGGAGCCCGGGAAGCATTAAGATTCCCATTCTTGCCCTTTGGAAAGGAAAGGTTCCAGAGTGACATATGATGTTCCAGAGGGATTGGCCAGGGATTGCGTAGGTCAGGGAGAGAATTAGATCTTTGTAATTTTGTAATAATCATACAAATCAGAATTCTTCATTTCCTCATCCCCCCACCCCACATGGAGTCCAATGAGGGGAAGCTATAGGTTGGCCTCAAAATCTCCCAACAGCCAGAGGAAATATATATGCAGCCACTATTACAGTACTGATGGCACTCGCGGTACCTATGAGCTACCGATTGAACAGTGCCTGCTTAACCTAACCCATACTTGACCAGCCGATTGACTTGACCGGGCCTTGATCAAGCCACCTGTCTAACCAGAATAAAGGACCAAAGAGGTGTGTTGCTAGCTACAGGGTGCAGTGTGCAGTATCGCTCAAACTCTAGGACTCCTTTCTCCTAGTAATACAAGATGCCATGCACGGCAAACACACGTGGGAGAACTTTCCCTGGTCCAGGATGGAATGAACCAGGGGTGGGTGCATCATCCCCTCTCATAGGTCTTGGTGCACCAGGAAGCCATTTTGTCTTATCCTCCAGTACGGGTATCCCTCTGGTCTGGCTCACCAGATCATTGGGACATCAAGCCTCCACCACCACGGCAAGGCGGCTCTCGTTAGGTGGGAGGATTTACTATTTCTTGCAACAAGGTAGAGGACATACCGATAGGGGTAAAATCGCAAATGGGTAAGTCTAGTAGGAGGATGGTTAAGCGATGGTATTTGGTAGGGTAGGCCTTGTTTTCATTGTCTCATTGTCAGTGTCTGCGTTGTTTAATTGTTTGGTTGATGTATCCGTTACCCTGGATGGGGGGGGGGGGGCGAGCTTTTTCTCAGACTACCATAGAAGTGCCCATCATTGTGGGCTGGGTTGTAGTTATGGCCCTGGGCTAAGGGTCTCCTGCCACGCTAGGGATTAGAGTTCGGGTTATCTGCACATGGAAGCCCCCTGCTTGGCCCTCTTCAATCTAAGGTTGGTAGCGAGTTTTTTCTCAGGCTACCATAGAAGTGCCCATCATGGTGGGCTGTAGTTATGGCCATCGATACCAGGTGGTCCATTTTATTTGGAGCTCGGTACCCTGGGCTAAGGGTCTCCTTCCACTCTGGGGATCAGAGTTCATGTTACCTACACGTGGAAGCCCTCTGCTTGGCCTTTTTCGATCTAGAGCTGGTAGCCAGATTTCTTTCTGACGTTGAGGGACAACGAGATCCCACGGTTACGAAAATGAGGCATGGTATAATACAGAAAAGGGATAAAAGATATAATAACAATGATAATAAGTGGTTGGACTCAGAAAGTAGTGATAACAATGATAATGATAATAATAATGATGATAGGCTGCTAAACTCAGAAGGTAATGATAATAATGGCAACAATAATAATAATGATAATAATGGCAACAATTATCATAATGATATAGATGGACCTTAATAATATAATAATAACAATAATGACAATGATAATGATCAGTATTATTATTATCATTTTTGTTGTTGTTACCAATGTTGTTGTAATGATAATAATACTAATAAAGGTTATGATAAAATTGATGCTTGAAAACAATAAACTTAATAATAATAACATAATTTATTTTATTTATGATAATGATAATAATGATGATTACGGTAATAAATTATAATAATAGCGATACTAATAATGACGATATTGATATAAAAAAACAAAAAAAAAACATCAACAACATAAATAATAAATAATCACGAAAGTAATAATGCTGATAATGATAATAGTAATAATGATAACGATAACAATGATAACAATGAACATGATTACAACAATAATGATGATGTCGATGTAACGTCACAAGCGCGTGAAAAATGACCAGCACACACCCCGCCCATAAAGGGTAAATTTCATAATTACAACACCTAAGCAAGTGGCACAGAGAGAGACCCGATCTAATTCTGACTGACGAAACTATACGTTTACTTGCGGGAAATGTTACTCGAAGTTCTTAGGTAGAATGCATGTGATTATATTATATTAGATTGGACATTAGATAGGGCCGACCTCTCCACTAGATCCTGAATGAGTTAATTACTGGTAGGTTAATATATACATATAAGAAAGTATATTTTTATCAGTAAGTATACTAGAATGATAACATTAATGATATAATGATAACAATGATAATGATAATGATATAATGATATAATGATAACAATGATAATAATAATGATATAATGATAACAATGATAATAATAATGATATAATGATAACAATGATAATGATGGTATAATGATAACAATGATAATATAATTGTAATAATAATAATTATTATGATAATAACAGTAAGTAATAATGCTATTGAGAATAATAATGAAAATAGTAATGTCGTGTCGTCTTGACAATCATGTAGGAGGTGAACATGGAAATAAAAGTGATCACAGTTTTATACAATAAAATCAGTAAAAGCTAAGAATAAAATGAGGGAGAATGATTAGAAAGAAGCTTAATACATAAAAAAACGAAAGAAGAACATCCTCTCTGCTCCAGTGTGGCACTAGGCCAATGGTTCACCAGTAGCAGAGTCCTTTGCACAACTAACAATAGTCCTCAAATCTGCAAGGCACAAGGCCGAGATGTTGAGGCCCTATCGCGTCAGTCCTCTTCTCCAGTCCCTGGCATCAGCAGCTTAGAATAGATGCCAATGTATCTTTCAAGTAGCTAACAGCACTCCTCAAATGTGTGTGACACTGGGCCAAAGGCGCCCAAATGTTATAATGATAATAATAAATAATAATCGGTTTATTGATTTTCATGCAGCCAGAGGCTGAAAAATACATAGAAATAGAGATAGATAAACATATAAACAACACATAACATAGTTAGTTTACATAGTAAACTAACAATCAATGACAACAAAATAAACAGATAAACAAAAGCCAAGCACAAAATCAGGTGAGCTGGGATTGGACAAATAAATATGGACTAGTGTTCATTGATGAGTCGGACTAGAGTGGGTACTGTGCTCCGGTGGTAGCGGTCAGTGCGGGCCCTGATGGGCACCAGTTTGTTGGCGGCGCGTAGGGCCCGGCGAGGCGGCGGCGCGTCGGGGGGCAGCAGGTCACGGTGGCGTGGATTGCACAGCAATTTTAGACCAAATTGCTGCAGTGAGGTTGAGTAGTGAGTGGCGAGGGAGGTGAGGCCTAGGGCAGCCAGGGCGCGGTCATAGCAGGTGTAGACAGGGCCGAGAATGATCTTGGCTGCCCTTTTCTGCATCCTCTCAAGTTGTAGCAGCTGGGTGGCGGTGAGGGAGGGGGACCAGGCGGGGGAGGCGTAGGTCAATTTAGGCAGGATGAATAGCCTGTAGATATTCTGATGCTCCGGGAGTGGGACTTGAGGCGACGCAGCATGTGAAGCCTGTACGAGGCAGACCTCACGATGTCTCTGACGTGCTGCGTCCAGGAGAGCTTATCGTCGATGGTGACGCCGAGCAGCTTGGTAGAACGGACTACGTCGAGCAGATGGTTGTCCAGCGTGAGGATGGGCGAGGGGGCGGGGTTGGTGGAGAAGTCGAACTGCATCACAACTGACTTCTGGCGATTGATGGTGACGTGATTTGCGGTGGTCCAGGAGAGGAGGTTGTCGAGGGTGTGCTGGATGGCGGAGTGGTCAGGGCAGGAATTATCAATGGCGGTGGCTATGGTCGAGTCATCCACGTATTTCCAACGATGCTCGGTATCGAGGAAAGCATCGTTAATCATGACTAGGAAGCATAGAGGGCCCATTCTAGTCCCCTGGGGGACTCCGCACGTGGAGTGGCAGAAGGCTGGAGACTTGACCCTGCACGCGCACGGCCTGTTGCCTGTTGGAGAGAAAGTCTGCCAGCCAGGGGATGAGGCACTCCCTGATGCCCGTGGAAGCTGCTGCTTTTGAGATGACCGTAGTGTGGTCCACCAGATCGAAAGCTTTCTTGAAGTCTGTGAAGATGCTGGTGACGGAGGATTTGCGCTTGTCGAGGTGGGAGTGGACGAAGTCGAGGAAGCTGACGAGGCAGTGTGTGGTGGAAGAGGAGCGCATGTTGCCGAACTGCCGAGTGTCAATGCTGGGCGCGAGGTCCTGGTACGCCCAGTCGGCGACAAAGATTTCACACAGCAGGCTGGGCAACGGAGTAATGGCGATGGGTCGTAGTTCGCCGAATGAGGTGGGGCTTGGGGTTTTCCGATGACGGTGACAAATGCGGTCTTCCATTGTGATGGGCACTTAGACTGTTGCAATGAAGCATTTATAATGGAAGTAAGAAGAGTGGCAAGTTCCATTGCGAACTCCTTGATGAGGCGCATTGGCAGGTCAAGGGGAGTGATGGCTCTCTTGACGCGGATTCTTCCCAGCTTCTGAAGCACCTGGGGACGTGGGAGCAAGTGAGCGGGCCGGCAGATAGGGGGGGAGGCGGGTGGTGTCCAGGGGGGGTAGCTGCTGACAAATTGAGGCGAAATGGTCATTGAGAGCCTCTGCTGCTTCACTGGGGGTAAGGATGCTGGTGCATGGAAACGTGCACGACCGATATGCAAGGCCGCACAGCTCCCGAACTTTTTCGTACCATTGGCTGGGCTGCAGGTGTTGTAGTTTGTTGTGGTAGAAGGTTTTCTTGGCTGTTTTTATTTCCCTGATGACTGTGTTGCGGAGTGATTTGTAGGCGGTGATGTTGTGCGAGTGGAAGGCTTGATTTTTCTGCCTGAATGAGGCATTGTGATGCGGCCCGTGATCCAAGGCAGGTCCGATGGTGTGTGTACTGAGTGACTTTTCCGGAAAGAAGTGGTGAAAAGCCGTAGTGACAGTCGAGAGATAGTAGTGCCACTTGTCCTCCACATCAACAGCGGTAAGAACGTCAGTCCACGGGTGTTGGGTAATCCACTGCCCAAACTGTATGAGTGGCCTGTATTTCCTGGTCTTGGTCTGCTTTGGCTGAGAGACGGTGGGCGAAGGCAGCCATAACACTGATACGTGTCTGCTGCGGCCGACAGGAGAATACGGTAGAGGAGGTTGGTACCAGTCATGTAAATCAGTAAGGATCAAATCCAGGGTTCTGTGTTCATAAGTGGGAAAGTTTACTACTTGTGACAGATGGAGCTCATTTTGCAAGTCGAAGGTGTCTATTTCATTAAAATCACCACATATTATCATCTTGCATGACGGGTATCGCACGCGCAGAAGGTCAGTGGTGTGGGTCAGGTGGCTGAGTAGCAGTTGTTTGGTGGGGGCTCGTGGGGGGTGGTAAATCACACAGCAGATGAGGGACGCGGCGAGGCGAGGGTGGTGAGGAGGGTTGACCCGCACCCACAACACTTCCAGGTTAACCGGAACTTCCACGGTCCAAGGGGGTGGGCGAGAGGTCATTCGGGGACAACAGGATGACCCCTCCTCCACGTTTGTTTGTGCGGAGGTGATGGAAGATGCTGTAGCCAGGTATATGAATGGTATCAGCCTGGATTTGCCACGCCTCTGTGATGGCTGTGAGGTCCCTAGCATGTTTCACCAACTTCCTCTTGATGTCAGCTGTGAAGAGTGGATGTCGAACAAAGGTAGTCAAAAGGGCTATCGCAGGATCTTCATCTAAGACATCATCAGTTTTGGGCCTGCCATTTTCATCATTAGCATGTGACAGCTCTTTTGGTGGGAGGTATGGGTGTAGGTGATTAAGATGTGCTCAGAAAACTTTCTCAGAATCTAGGTCTTCAAATGATACAGAACTAAATCGTTTAAAGACTCTGGCAGGGCCCTGCCACTTTGGCCCAAGAGGATGAGGAACCATTTCCTTATACCACACCAGTTGACTGACATCAGGAGTGAAAGCCCTTCAGGCTTGCCGGTTGTAGGACCTCTTGTAGACCCCTCTGGCATCCCTGGAAGCTGTTACAGCTGCACGGTGAGCTGTTTTCAGGCGCTGCTGTAGGTTATCATTGTCAGCAAATCTGGCGCCATTTGTTAGTCCTACCGGAGAGTATGCGTGCCTTCCTGTTAGAAAAAAGATGGGCTGCTCTCCTGTAGAATGATGGATTGCAGAGTTCAGAGCAAGATTCGTGCACTCTAACAAACCGATAGCTTGAGGGTGGTAACGTACGGTACGAGGCACGGATCATTTCAACCATATCAGCAAACAACTGGGAGATAAACTGTCCAGTTTATCTCGCAGTTGTTTGGATGACCTGAGGTGGACCAAAGTAAGTCACCCAATTCTCTAGAAAAGCACAGTGTATGCATGGTGGCATTTTTATCTGGATAAACCTGAATGAATGCTGATCGAGAATTGTTAAACCATCTCATTGGTGCCTTAGCAAGATCCAGGATGTCCATGGATACCCTCTCCAAAGCATAAAGTGCAAGAGGAGCCTGAGTCATTGGAACACTCTGTTAAATACCACATGGACTGCAGATAATTCAAACATTTTACTCCACAAAACATCGAATGTCACGCAGCATGTTGGGCCAGAAAAAAAAACATGAAAATTATTATAGATCTTATGAATCCTGGGTTGCATTGCCAGTGGAAGAGTGTGAGCTGCTTGCATGGCTGAAGTACACAACTTTTCTGGAACACACAGCTTATACAAGATCTTATCAGGCAGATGTTTCAGATGGTAAACTACCCCATCCTGAACTTTAAACTCTAATGATGAGAGTTGTGGCTTCTTCTTGGGCAAGACTTCTTCCATCATAAATGACAAGATTTCCCGGAACTTTGGAGTCCTGGCATTGCTCAGCAGCAAGTTCTTGAGGGGAAGGTTCATTGATGTTGATTGGAGCAACCTGCCATGATAACAAGCCAGGCACATGATTTGTCGGGCCCCCTTTGTAGTGGATATCAAAGTCATAAAAAGAAGGCATGTGCATAGTGGGTCATTCTTGGCGATTTAGTTCAATGTTTAAAGATGTGAGTCAGAGGGTGGTGATCTGTCAGTACAAGGAATTCATGACCATAGAGATATGGGGCGAAACACATGCATGCCTTCGACAACTGCCAATGCTTCACAATCTATGGCTGGATAGTGGGTCTCAGGATCTTGTAACTTCCTGCTGTAGTATGCAGTGGCCTGAGGTAGTCTTTGGTCGTCTCTCTGGATGAGGGCAGCACCAAGTGCAATGCTGCTGGCATCTGTGTGCAGTTCAAACCGCTGAGCGATGTCTGGTTGCTTGAGCACAGGCACGGACACTAGCTTCGACTTCAGCTCTTCAAAGGCATGTTGTTCTTAAAAAAGGCAGCAATGGAAATGGGATGTAGGAGTAAATGAAGGGGTGCAGCAATGGTAGCTACCCTGTAGTCCCAAGGAACCTGCAGATTTTGGTCACTGTGCTGGGGTGTCAGCGATGGCTGCTACCTTGCTGTGATCTGGTGCCACACCAAGTTTATTGTTGTTGCTGCAACTGCACTTCTCTGCATTTAGCTTGAGTCCTGCAGCGACTAGGAGTTTCAAGGTTTCCTCCAAGTCCAGTAAGTGCTGAGAAAAAAAGCCTTGAAGAAAACCACATATCATCTATATAGGCCAGTGTGTGATCTCAAAGGACTAAATCATGGTCCTCTGTAACATCGTTGGTGCTGTCCGAAGGGTAGCCAGCAAAACTGGAAGAATCAATATCCATCAGAGAAGGCAGGCTTTGCTTGGTCTTCCTCCTATACCTCGATGCTCCAATAAGCAGCTCTGGCATCAAGTGTGGTGAAGGTGTCTCAGGTGGCTCAGATCATCTATCAGTTCATCAATTCTGATAGATATCTGTAGTGGTGACTGCACTGAACTTCTGTAGTCAACACAAAAGTGTAGAACACCTCCCTTTCTCCATACAAGGACAAATAGGGTGAGTCACGGTGAGGAGGATAGCTCAATGACACCCGCACTGAGCATAGTGTCATACTCCTTCCATATCAGCTCACAGGTTGCTTGTGGAAGCCTCCATTGCTAGGTGCATACTGGCACTGCTCCCCTGTCTCGATCCTATGTTGGATACCTGATACATGGCCACTGCAGTTTCTTCTTCATTGAGCAGGACTTGATAGCATATAGGAGGTCGCTTAGCTCCTAGCATTGGGTCTGGTCAAGGTGCTCCAGATTGTACGTCTGCCACCATCTTCCATATGTTCTTGATTATCTTCACTGCAAGGGCTTGAGAAAGCGGCAACTCCTCAGGGACAACGTCTAAGCCCTCTGCATACCCAAAGTCAGTCAAGCCATGCATATAGTCAAATTCATCGTGCTCCCAACAGAAGTCCCATCTGCAGCATCAGGCTCTGAGGATACAGGCTTTGTGGGAGAAGGATCAGGTGTAGTAGCTGGGTTTGAAGCAAAACCTCCTCTATTGCATTACAGTGCCCAATCGTGTACCTTGGGTCAACCTCACCACCCTTGCTGTGTCATTCACCATCCCCACGGGACGGTGGCATTCCAAAGCAGTGCTGATCATATATGGCGAGACGCACACAGCTGACGATTTGGCAAGATGATGACTAATTGGGCCAGACCTGCTGATCACACCTACCAAACACCCTGTGTGTGAAGGGAGCTCTGTCGTGATAAGGAGGTGTACAAAGGGTTTAGTGGCCATGGAAGTCATTAGAGGACTGGAATTGCAGTGTCCATGAATACCGGAATCGTTGTGCTGACTTCATTGATCTGCAGCATTGGATTATCGATATAGGTGATGGGAAAGGTATGACCTTCAATACTGAGAGAGGCCTCACTTCTGTAGCACCAGATGAGAGACAGAAGCTTGTCCTTTGGAGTAGATCCATTCCCAGGAGGATATCTCCAGGAAACTTCATGTCACACACAGCAACTTGATGGTTAACTTCAGTTGGGCCAAAGTTAAATGAAAGGGTTACCTTGCATAAAGTATCTAATGCCTCGCCGGCGACACCCTTCAAAGTTCTGGATGGGTTCTTCCGGTGCAAGGAACCCTCTTTATCCAGGAGAATAAGCGTCAGTAATTGATAATGATCTCCAACCCAGTGTTTGATGAAACCAATTACAGTGGCACCACGAGTGGTCGTCCTGCACAGCCTAGGGCTTTCACGGTGGTGACTATTTCCTGGGAGAGAGTAGGGCCCTTGGTACATGTTTCATCTCTGCCAGGGGTTCAGAGGGCAGCATTACCCTGGCTCTGATGAAAGGGGCACTCCCTAGCAAAGTGTCCTGGGTTGTGACACTCATAGGAGCGTCGGCTGGTAAGTGGGAACTAGCTTCCCTCCTTCCCCGTGCATGGCACTCAAATGTGTTGTGGGTTGGCAGCTGATGATAAATACACCATTTATGATAGTTGCTGTGATGGAAGTGGAGCTGACAGTCATGGCATAAACATCACGGGTGCGTGGAAATTGGTTTGAGTGCTGTGTGAACCGGTCAGATCCGTAGACTGGTAGCTGCTGTGGTGGACTCCATGCCGCGAATTCCAGATATACTGGGCCGCCTCAGCAATCTGGGATGGCTCATGTAGCAAGCCCACTCAGGAAGACCCTCTTCACCAGCTGTGAAGGGTCCCTGGCAGCCTCAGGGTGATTCCTGTATCCTGATACACATTCCTTCGAGCTGGAGGAAGAAATCCATATGTGCCTGGGTCATGGACATATAGATCTCACACAGTACCTTGTAGATGTCGGCAGAAGTATGTATCCCACGGAACTTGTTTCATAGTGCTGCTTTGCAAGACTGGAAGTCGCCAATGCTGTCAAAAAGTGGAGTGTTTACCGGCAGTTCAGCTGCTCCTCGACAGCTTGCGCTGGCTGCTTGGACGTAGGCTCAGATGTGGGTGGCTTGATGATATTCTCTATTGCCTGGATCCAACCCTCCACTTCTTGCTTTTTTCTGAGTGGCTGTGAGGCAGGTGCATCTCCTCGGAAGTGTGGAACAGTTTCCTTGAAGAGCACATACCTGACTGTGATGGTTGCTGGATACTGTAGCTATCTTTTGGAAGGTTTTGAGGTGAAGGAACAGCTGATTGGAAGACACTGGCATCTGGTCCCACTGTGGTTGAGGTGGATACATTTCATGGTGGACAGGATCTGGAACTGCTGGGCGATTATAGTGAAGCGGCGAGGCAGATACTGCATACGGTTTGGTGGTAGGTGGTAGGTGGTACAGGTAGCACGCCTCCACTGAGTGACTAAGTACCTCAGACACAAGCCTTGTGGTTGCCGTTGCAAGAGACTGCGACTCCTGAAACTCCACATCCTGCCTGGATGACTGGCAGCAGAATTCTGGAGGTTTGGGTCACTCTCACTCCCTCGCGTTGTATGGTCATGGTGGAGCCTCGAGCTTCCTGGAGTTCTCATCGAACTGAGTCAAGTTCCTGCCTCTGCTCCTGCTACTGGTCACGCAGCTGCCGGATGACCTCGTCGCTCTCACGCAGCCGATCTTCCTCGTCATTAGCTGAGGGGGCTTCCTGGGCAACTACATCCCTTTGACGCATCGCTTCCCCAACTTGTTCCAGGCGAAGGTCGTTTCTCTCACGGTAGCCCTTCACTTCAGCAAAAAGGTCATTAATCTTGCCCATAATCTCGGAGAACATTGAGATCTCGCCTTCCTTCACTTCAAAAGCTCGGCGGACGTCTGGATTGGATCGGCTGGACGAAGGAGCGGAAGATCCAGATGCAGGCAAGCTGTCTGACGGCATATTGCGGCGCTCCTGGAGCTTCTCGTAGTGTTCTTGCCTCTCCTTCTCACTTGGCATACTTTCCGCGAACCACGCAATGTCCCAAGCGCCGAACCGTAAACAATAAGAAAAACTAAAACCAAAAGCAGCAGAACAATAAAACAAGAAAACGACCAAGATCAAAGCTCCTCGAGAAAAAAAAAGTATATATATATATATATATATATATATATATATATAATATTACATATAAGAAATAGTCCCTAAGTTAAAATGAGCCACAAGATCCCCAGCTAAGTGAGCTGAGTAAAAAAAATCTAAATTTACAACCAGTCTGTAAAAGGATGATTAAAACATGAAACTATACAACTCTTAAAACTACAAAACAGTGGAAACGCTAAAAAGTGACGGCCAAGATTTGAAAACTAAAACTTGCACATAGAAAGCACGAAGTAAAACTGAAACAAACAAGAAAACACCGAAAGTGGCTCACCAATCTACTTAAAACTGACATGCATTATGCAACTAACTAGAAAAACTATGCTGGATCTATATATCGACGGAAAGAGAATTTAGAGATTTATAGATTTAGACTGGAACAAATCCCGACGCTGCCACCACCAAAATGCCTGTGGTGTATTAAAATATTTAGTATGACCAGGGCCGCCTTATGCAAATAAAGTGAATTATTTTAATCCGTAGTATAAGCCCCGTGAGTGGTAGCGTGGCCAGAGGAACTTATTTTGGCGTAGCATTCCCCCCCTCTGTTGCACAATAAAACAGCAACACAATGAAGTAATAAAAAGTAAAGTTAAAACCATCTTTAAGCATTACATAAAAATAAATTAAAACCACAATAAGCTAAAATAATAGTAAAATGAAAACTTACTTTAAAGGCCAATATTAAATTCAAGAAAAAACATGCAGTATAAAATTAAAGTAAAAGTGAAAAATAAAACCTGAATAAAGAAAAGCACTCGTAACTATCAATGATTATTAATGTATAAAAGCATGATCAATCCAACTCCTATACGCAAGTGAAAGATGCCTCAGATTTAATTTTATCTTTTGTAGCTTCCGTGGGCGTCGAGCCGGTTTCACTCAGAAAATAAAAAGAAGAAAAAGACACCACATCTCTACTGCGATCTCTGCTGAACTGTTTATTTTCGCGGTCATCGGGGGGGGGGGGGGTGGGGCAGGTGACGGTGACGTCATTATATACAGGTTTACAAATTGATAAAATAAAAATCCATTGATAAATTGATGAATAATAGGTAATTTGGTTAAAATGATAAACATGTAAAACAATCACAATAATAAACATGAGCAAAATAATAGATAAAAATAATGTTTGTAAAAGTGGTCATCCTAATCACCAAACATTTAAATGATATATTTGGAATTGAATAAATAAGGAAACTAATAGTTAACTAAAAATAGGCATGCCGACAAAGAACTGCATTTAAAACGGTAAAAAGGTAAGGTAATCAAAGTTAAACAAGAACCAAAGAAAATGTACCTAAATGTATTGTTAATGATAAGAGTAAAAGGATGGAAACCGGCAGGTGGAAAATGCTTTGAGGGGAAAGTACAGACTGCCCGACCAGGGAAGCGCGCGGGTGAGGATGCAAAAAAAAAAAAATGATAATCACAGTAATACTCATCATGATAATAATAACAACAATAATAACTGCAATACTAATACTAATATTTGAGTAATAACAATATAATGATAGTAGTAATACTAATAA
The DNA here is from genome assembly GCF_015228065.2 of Penaeus monodon. Lineage (NCBI taxonomy): Eukaryota > Metazoa > Arthropoda > Malacostraca > Decapoda > Penaeidae > Penaeus > Penaeus monodon. Next base: position 65,602 of record NW_023659264.1, read on the forward strand.
AAATAATGATAATCATAATAACAATTACAACAGTTATGATTATAATGACAAAAATATTAATATAAATAATGACAATAGTATTAATAATGATGATAGGGATAGGTACAAGCAACCGATCACGACAATAATGGCACCAATAGAATTTCGTCGTTCTTTTACACCTGTAAGCGAAGAAAGGCCACCACAAGCCACCAGATGTAAGCGTGAGTTGGGAGTACCGCATCACCAGAGGTGAGCGAGAAGAGAGATGGACTTGGGTGGGTCAGTGAAAAGGGGCTTAGCTTGCTGGTTTATTCTTGAAGACAGTTATGAGACCCCCAAGAGGCACCCGTGTCCCCGGTTGGATAACGAGGTGGTGGAGCTGTACCCTGTGTGGCTTGGCCTGTCCGCCGTGTCTCTCCTCTCTGCCTTACAGACATGTCCCTTTATGCGGCGGTTCCCTTCGAGGGCGGATGTTTATCCGGGCGACATCTCCGTCCTGCCCAAGGAGAAGGGCAGCTGCTTGGACGGGGGTGTGAAGTGTACATCCGGTCTTGCTACGTATTGTTGACATCGCTCGGCCACGCGCAAGGCTCGTCCTCGAGCCGACGTAACGCCGAAACGATGCAGTAGAGGTTCTGTTCGGTATCTACAGATGGTTCGTGGTGATCTGCTTGTCGCTAGGGTCGTCGCGTGCCAGGGTAGTGGGTGTGGGAGAGGTTTCGCACTGAGGTGCAACATTCAGTAGCGAGGAGGGTCAATCGTCTTCAGAAGCTGAAATATAAGTGTACCAGCAAGTAAAAAGGCTAAGGAGGAGGATGTGTCAGGATTAGCGAGTTCAGTAAGGTACCATCATATTGAAGAGAGAAAAAATAATTGGATAAGAATTCCCATATCTTTGGGTAAATAGGCAAGTATATATGCTTCGAACACATAGGCAGCTGGCCTGAACTTAATTCTAACAGTGCGCGTCTCGGCGCTTCAATCGTATGAGCGTAAGTGTGCGGCGGGCGCAGGATTCCTTCGTTTACGGCTATGAGCCGGGCTTAAAATTAACTTGCGGTGATTGTAACCGAGTAAGCCTATACAAAGCATGGTGTCTGCAATGTGTAGCCATTATTTGCAACTGGAGACACTACCGTCAGTACATATTCACCAAACCTTAAACTAAAGAAGCATAAACTCCAGCATTACTGAGGACAAGATATCGAACTTTGAGAGGATGTCGTAAAAGAGATTTGGGTTCAGTTACTAGTCATAGGATGGCATATAGTAAAATCCATAATCCTAGGGTGAATTCCATGTAGAATGGGCAGGTAGGTGTACTGGAGTGATCTAAATATATGTGTGAATGAGTGACGATTATTACGGCAGTATGGAGAAATATTGATATAAGACAACGATATAATGTATACACAGAATATAACAATAGCAAGAAGTATGATTAAGTGATTCTAATAGAATAACATATAAGAGAAAAAAAAGAATAATTTCATTGATTCGACACAAATAACATGATAATATGATGAAAGCCGAACATAACAATAATTAATTAAACTCGAAGGTAATCTTTTGTTCTGAGAGAAATGATAAATACTAATTGTGCGATCTGAGGATAAAAATAATATAGACAGAAAAATACTAACACAATACATCAATTACGCATGGTTAGGGCTGGGAAATGAGTGTGAAGTGAGGGTGCGTATCACTTAGGTTTGATCTCAGTGTGGTATTCGTTTTGCTGTGTTGAAAAAAAACAATGGTTGACAGCGAGAAGCTATGTAGTAAAGATTTAGTAGTGTGTGTTCATTGAGTGGCACGTGCTTGATTTTCAAAGAAGGCAACTTATATGCAAGGTGTGGGTGGGTATAGGGAAGACAATAGTTACTCTGGCACTAATAGTACACTTACTTTTATAGT
>NW_023659264.1:72500-75219 GCF_015228065.2 Penaeus monodon
TGGGGACGTCATCGAAGATCGCCCTAGGCCCACGGACCAGGATTTTTGTCAGAAAAGGTGTTAAGCCCTCCCCGGTATGGACGGGGGGTTGCCCGCCGACTCCCCGTAGATCCTTGAACCACACCCTTTTCCGCAGGTACCAGTCGCCCCAGAATGCTGTGCCTGCGGACCCTGCAGATCCGGGCAACTCCAGGATCGTAGCGCAGATATCGCCCCCCGAGATGCCGCCTCTGCCCGACGCCCAGATCCGGATGAAAAATACGAGGGGCTGTGGACGCGGAAGGGACCTGGACGAATCTGTGAGGACGTGTGGACGAGGGGCCACCCGAGTTAGGCCCGGGCCAGGGCACAAAGGGGGTCGGACGAATCCAAGTCAAGGAGGACCTGTGCGAGATTTTTTGAGGACGTGTGAAAAATGAGAATGGCGATTACACCAAGAACCGGGGATGCGACACAGGGCGAAAAAGGGCCCCAAAAGGCACCAGGACAAAGCCGGAACGAGAACCAGCCAAGTTTTGGGCACCCCCTTTAAGGGGGCCTCGAGGGCGAGGCGAGTAGGTGGCCCACAATATAAGATGTGGATAAATTTTATTTTTGTTTCAGAATGGGATAATTCTATTTCGGTTTCCATGGACCACGTGGCTGTTTTTTCCCGTGGGTCCAAAGTCCCAAAAAAGAAAAACCCCCCCTCAGCGAGGGCGGGAGGTCACTTTTTTATCTACCTCGTTTTTACCCGGGGGTTGTGCTAAAGCACCACCGCGCTAAAGGGCATCTCCGCCTCTCTCCGGGGACTGACCCTGCCTCCGCGCGGCCCTTATAACTAGACTGTCTCGTTGTTTTTTAAATGCGTGGATCAACTCTCAAAAAAAAAGTCAAGCCCTTAGCAGATAAATACCCTCTTTTACCATTGTACTAAGGGGATACCTTTTACAGTGTGTCTGTATATATACATATGTATTAATGATGTATATAAAAAATTATATATAATATAAATATTTTAAAAATTATATATTATATTATATTATATATATAATATATATTTTAAAATATATGCTAACATATGCCATTTGTTATTTTATATATAAAATACTAAATATATATAATTATATATTATTATATATATATATTATATATATATTTTATATATATATATATATATATATATATATATATATCACAACAACCCACCCCAAAACCCCATATTATTACACATAAATATAAAATTTTTACCTAGAAGATAGTGATGCCCACATTTCTTTCGTTTAGTCCGTATATGGTCAAATACTATGGGAGTCCACCGTAAACAAAAAATCAACTGCCTTGTGGCATCTATAAGATGAAAAGGCTTCGGGAGTCAACTCCTATGACGCCGCTGGTGCCAAGCCATATCGGTCTATGCCATTCCTTTAGATTCACATGCTGCGTGGAAACAGGGAGCATGCTACATGGGCAAAAGCTTGTTTCCCTAATATATAATATTATATATAATATTATATATATATAATATTATATTAAAATAAAATTATATATTTATATTATATAATTTTATATTTAATAATATTATATATTTAATATATATATATTATATATATATAATTTATTATATAAAATTTTGGGGGGGTGTGTGTATATAATTAAAAATATTATATATATAATATTATATATATATATAAAATATATATATTTATTTTGATAATTTTTTATTTTTATATATTTTATAATAATATATATATATATATATATTATATAAAAAATTATTAATATTATTATATAATATATAATATATATATTAAATCACCGAAAAAATACCAACCCTCCCTGACCAGACTTGAACCTAGGTCATTCCGGTATGAAACCGGGAGGCCAGTGCTAAACCAACTTGCCACACACCCACTAAAAGGGGTGTGCAGCTAGGATCCCAATTTTCCATAGCATTATCATCTACTCTACTTATAATGATGCGAGTTTTACACAACTCCCCGGGGCACTCTGTGGAAATTGATTTGGGAATTTAAAACCTAAGTCAGATGTACTGAGGAATTTATGAAGTGGAATAATGCAATGCTGTATTGATATCGATAAATAACAACCCTTCCTGACCGGGGAGGGTAAAAGCAAACGCCAACGACATTTCTAATTTATTAGTCACATGTACATAAAAATTTAACTTTTTAAATGCAAATAAACGTATTGAGCTACGATATTATAATACCAGAGGAGCACCCAACACCCATATAAACCAGACACACTACAAATACACTATAACCATCATTCACACGAATTAAACAAATCTAACACAAATAAAAATCAAAAGCATAAAATCCACGGGGATTATTTCAGGGAGTTTTTTTGGGGGTTTGTATAGGTAACGCTCCGTTTTTTTTATCATCCTTTTTCCATTACCGAAGCCGTGGGATGCGATCCTTACGGGGGTAGACAGGAAGTCCCCCCTCTTATCGAGAGGGTTTCATTTTTTTGTCGCCGTTTCTCGGGGTTCGCCAAACTCGGGGAAAAAAACCCCCGGCCTTCCGCCGGTGCTGCGGGCACGATGGCGATGTCGAGCAGCGCCCAAGAAGGAGAGACCCTATGTGATGCGTCCCGGCACTTTTTTCTATTTCATTTTTAAATACCTTGTGTCACGTTGGACTATCTCTCTCCATAATAGCGTCCCTTACCGGGGGTTTTTATTTACGAGGGACGGGGTGAAGGCAAGGGTTTT
>NW_023659265.1:0-21722 GCF_015228065.2 Penaeus monodon
CCCCTTTCCCCCCGGGGGGGGCCCCCCCCCACCCCCGGCGCGGGAACGCCGAGCGGCCACACGTAAGCACCCAGCACTACGACCACTTCGCCTCGTCCCTGCAATGCCGACGCCGCGTCTGCTGGTAGGAAGACACAATGTGGTGGCTCCCCGGCTCCGGTTGGGGCTACAGACCAGTGTGGCAGGTTGGCGAGCAGAGGACGTGCCCCAGTACTCATCGTTTTAAGTTGTGTGACGCACACAATGCGAACCACTACAGCATTATTTGCCTCGCGTGTCCAAAAGTTGCGATCTCATATCAGACTGTCTTAGACGTCTGCAAGTACTTATTAGCAGAGGACACTCTAGATGTAATACTTTTGCGATACCCATATTTTGGTGGCTGTTAATACTTCACCCGAGCTTCCGTTGTTTATCATTCATGCATTTATTTCATTTTTCCTTCTGCAATTGATTCACGGTGTGACCTGCGTGTCATGAATACTCTAGCCAATTTTTTGTAAAGACTTGTCGCTCACTGAGCGAAATAAATTTGATGAAAAAACTCCCCTCCCTCACCTCTCTCTTCTGGTAATACACCTTTAACAACTAGATTACGATAAAAACAACACCCCATTTCAAATATTTCAGCCAAGTCCGAGGGCGTGACTCCTGAGATTTACGTTGTACCGAACCTTAATGGGATTCCGCTGTCAAGAGTATATTCAGAGTTTACTATGTTATTCTTTTAGTTGAAGTCTAGTGGAAGTTCTTGACTGTTATTTTCAGAATAGCCTTTAATTCACCACTTTCTTGTATTTCGATTTTTCCCTTTTTGGGTACAGTATTATTCTCTTTCAGGTTTGGAGTTTTGCATCCCCAAAATTTCTTTTTGGTCAGTTTGCTTCTGTAGCCATGGTCAGGAATCAGATGCCATGGTCAGGAATCAGGAAGGTGCCTTGACGTGGGTGGAAACCCTCACTAGGCTCAGCCAATGTTGTAAGGAACAAACTCATGTACTATACAAAATTTAATTTTGATAAATAACAATAGTGATTACAAAAAATAACACTATTAATGATGACAAGAACTAATATCAATAATGACAAGAAATAAGAATAGTAATAATGATAACATTAATGATGGTAATACTGTTACGCCGGCCGCCTCATCTCTCTGCCACCAACACAAGGCAGGCTATCCACAAGGTCGTGAACACTGAACAGCTCCAAGGGGCACCGAGCACCACAGCGTCCTAGAACACCACGAGGGGAAACGCCAAGTGGCGAGGCAGGGCACGAAATAAACACAAAATGACAGTCTTTCCCTCATTTACACAAGTTATTTACCCGTACACTTTTCTATAGGCACAATACAGGGGGAAACCAGCATGTCACACTGCACGATACAGCTTATAACAGGGCAACAAAAGTTTTTTCAGGTCACAAGGGCACACACGAGGTCTTCACAGGAGCAGCACCCAACTCCGTCTCCTGGCTTGTTCCTCCGCTCCTCCGCTCACAGCCAGTTGCGTCATGTTTGCCCAGGTCCCTTCATGTTAACACATGCCCAGGTCATCCTTTTCATGTTAACACATGTTTCGCACAGAGATAAAGATCCACTGGCGTAGCACTATCCCCCCCTATCAAGCAGACGAAACCCCTCTGCTCTGACAAAACCTAAAATGAAACAATATACAGAAAATTTAAATAAAATTAGTCCTCAGGATCAAACAAAATTCTTTCAAACAAAAGTAACCGTAATTGTAAATCATTTTCCAGAAAAAAAAAAATTTCTTTCATCCAGCGCGGCTTTTTTCGCTCTCGCTGGGGGTCGCTCTGGGGGGGTGTGGGCGGCGGTAGATTGCTGGCACCCAGAGGGGTATCTTCCTGCCCCAAGACCTGGCTCATGGTCACCTTTGCGTCTGTTGCATCGCCCCCACCGCCCAAAATGCTCGCCCTCTCTGGGGTCACGTCTCCCCACGTCCTCTCCCCGCTACTGGGCTAATGTCTTTCTTTTTCACCAGGGCCCCCAGGATATTTTCTTGGGCCCATGGTAATCCCACAGCCGTCCTCGTGGAAAACCCGACGGTCTTTTTCGCCCTCTGCAATTTCGTAGGTCATCAGAGGGGGCCCGCTACCACTGTTTTGGGCCCTTTCCCCAGGGGCTTGTAGTTTCGGCGGAGCCCTCGCTTCCGCCGGGGGTTTATGCAGCCCATTTTTTTCCCTATTTGTCCCTCACTTCCCTCTGCGCCGGCCCATAGGTCTCCTTCATGGAAAAATGGCCGGGCTACCTTGACTTGCCACGCACTCGTGGGTGCACCTCTGCCAGGCCCCCTGCAGTGCCACCGCTAGCTGGATGTGACATTTGGCAAGTTCACGTGGGGTGGCCGCCTTGGCCAAAAACCCTGGTAGCCTTAGCTCACGGCCAAACATGATCCCGGGGAGGTGTGAAGCCCATTCCTCATGCACAGCAACCGGTAGGCCCCTGAGCATGGCGGGCAGCTTTTACATCCCCCTCCTACACCATTTGTTACGCCGGCCGCTTTATCTCTCTGTCACCAACACAAGGGAGGCTAGGCAGCGGTGTGCTATCCACAAGGTTTTAACACTGAACCTCCAAGAGGGCCCGAGCACCCAAACGTCCTAGAAAACCCCCGAGGGAACCCACTTGGGGAGGCAGGGGTGAAATAAACACAAAAAAACAGTCTTTTTCCTTTTTTTAACCAAATTTTTACCCGTACACTTTTCTATAGGCACATTACAGGGGGGAAACCGCATGTCACACTGCACGATACAGCTTATCAGGCAACACAAAGTTTTCGGGACAAGGGCCCCACGAGGTCTTTACAGGAGCCACCCCAACCGCGTCTCTCTTGGGTTGTTCCCCCGCTCCTCCCTCACACCAGCTGCCTTTATGTTTGCCAGGTCCTTCATGTTAAAACTGCCCGGTCCCTTTTCATGTTAACCATGTTTCGCACAGAGACAAAAACCCACTGGCGTAGCAAAACTAACAATCAAAATTTAAAAAAATAAACTTTTCCTTGTTTTTTTTTTTTACTTTCTAAAAAAAGCTTCTTAAAGTACCATCCATGCGGATCAGGGGGTAAATTTCTTCGTGCTTCTCTAGATGTCACTTTCTTTTTGAAAAGTAAATTCGATATCAAAAAAAAAAATGGGAAACCAAATACCGTTAAAAAAAACAAAAAATAATATCTGGGAAAAAGATGATGATGAGGATTAATCAGTATACTATTATCTTATTTTTTCACTACCATATAAATATCTACCAATTCTTTATCATACCCTTACCCTTACTACCATTTTCGTTATCCTTCTCATCACTGCTGTTATCAAAATTTTTTCTAAAAATTTCCCCTCTTTTTCCCCCACCCGGTCGTTTTTCCTTCCATTGCCCTGAAATAAATAACTCAGACATTAAATTCAAAACTTTTTGTAGCCCGACCCCTTGGCCGTGAATTTATTGTACACAGACAATGAATCGAACTCCCCCTAAGGCTTTCGCTTGTTTAAAAAAAAAAGACCCCGGAATTCGACTTCGTAAAAAACAACTTTCAATGGCAAAACTCGAAAGGGCTCATTCCTTTACATTTATATAATTTGAAGGAAAACGTGTCCTCCCGGGGATCGTCTTTGCAGTGTTTAAATGGAGGGGAAGTTACCCTCTTTCGAGGTTTTTTGGGGAGCCCCTGCCCCCCCCCTCCCCCTCTTGGTCTCCTGACAAAATTTCGCCCCTTAAATCTTGTCGCTGTTTTCTGGGTGCTGCTCCTGGGGAGCAAACAAACAAAATGTTTTTCTCGGTCCAAAAAAAATCAAACTTTCTCACCCCCCAAAAAATCAAACTGTTTTTCCTCATTCTAAAAAACAATATCTCAGTCTAAGCAAAAATCAAACGTTTCTCGGTCCAAAAAAACAAACAAAATGTTATCTCAGTCTAAAAAACTTTATTCAGTCCAAACAAAAAAACAATTTATCTCAAACCAAAAAAACTTATCTCAGTCCAATCAACTTTTATTCCAAGACAAGACCCCGGGAATGGTTTATATCCGCAACTGGCAAAAAATCGCCGTGAAAGAGAGAAAGAAAGAAAGAAAAAACAAAAAAGAGAAAAAAAGAAAAAAAAAAAACAAAAAAAATGAAAAAAAAGAAAAAAAAAACAAAAGAAATAAAGAAAGAAAGAAAAAAAAGAAAGAAAAGAAAGAAAAAAAAACAAAAGAAATGAAAAAAAAGAAAGAAAAAAAAAACAAAAGAAAGAAAGAAAAAAGAAAAAAAAAAAAAATGAAAAGAAAGAAAAAAAAAAAAGAAAAGAAAAAAAAAAACAAAAGAAATTAGAAAAAAGAAAAAAAAAAAAAAAAAATAGAAAAAAAAAGAAAAAAAAAAAAAAAATAAAAAAAGAAAAAAACAAAAAAATGGAAAAAAAAAAAAAACAAAAAAATAAAAAAAAAAAAAAAAAACAAAAAATAAAAAGAAAAAAAAAAAGAAATGAGAAAAAAAAAAAAAAAAAAAATAGTAAAAAAATGATAACGAGGCTCGGGGCCCCCCCCCCCCCCCCCCCCCCCCCTTCCCGGCCCAAAGGGGAAGAACCGGGCCCATTCTGACGAAGTTATAAAGTGCGTCGAAACCCCCTCCAAAAACAAATCATTATATGTCTCAATGTTGTATACTGTATTTATTCTTTATTTGTTTATTTAACTTATAAAGTCGAGGTTATCAAAAAAACAGAGGGAAAAAGCATTAGCAAAATGTACTTCTATTGAACACTGGATGTGGTTTCTAGTTTTGTTTTTCCCAATTAGTTTTTTTTGCAACCGATTATTTTTATTCTTTATTATTATTTTTTTTTTTTAAATCCTGTTAAAATTTGTTTTGCTCCCCCCCTGCGGAAAGACCATAAATTTCTTTTACATGGCCAAAACACGTAAAAGCTTATTTCTTAAATTTTTTTGTTATATTAACTTTAAATTGAAACACAAGCTCGATGTTACGTTTATCACTCTACTAAGGGTTATTGTCTTTAAAGTGGATATATCAAAAACCCCCATAGATAAATTGAAAAATTAAAAAAACAAAATTTTTAAAAAATCAATTTTCTCTCTCTCTTTCTCTTTGCCTCATCTCGACCTCCACCCAAAAATTTGCGATATAATAGTATAGGGAACTGCATTGTGAAAGATATTTAAATTTTTCACAAAACAGTCCTTTGGGCCCCCGTCTTGCCAAAGGTGGGGTCGATTGATTGATTGATTATTAAAATTATCTGCCGTGGCAAACACAAAGGGGTCATTGCGGCGAATCCCTTTTTAAATGAAATTTAAAATGTTTAAACTTAAAAATCATCAATGATATTTTTAAAAATTAAAATAAAAATTAAAAAATCAAAGCATAAAGTTATACTCTAAGGTAAAAAATTTAAATTTTTATTAAAAATTTAGTCCTCTAAGGGAAAACAAATAAGCCCTCTATGTCACAACCTCCCCCAATACATTCTTCAGTGTATATGGGGGAGACAAGAAATACGTAAAAAGATGCAATCCCGCTTGATATCGATAAATAAAAACCCCTCCCGACCAGGACTGAACCTGGGTCACCCCGGGGTATGAGTGCCTAGTGCAAAACCAACCCAAGCCCACACCTACTAATAAAGTGTGCAATAGATTTCTAGCTCCATAACTTTATCTATATAATATATCACAATAAAATAGTTCATAAGATCTTAGTCTCTTACGCTGAAAGGATGGCATATAACTCTGCAGTAAAATCGAGGCTGCTAGAGAAAGACCCCAGAGCAGTCTTCCTTTGCTCACTGCTGCAAAGCCCCACCATTTTCGTTTTCAAACCCATCTGAATATTGCTCTGACCCTTTGGGGACTTAAAAATGTGCTGAGAAATCTTTTTCTGACTTCTGCTTCGATCTCCCCCCTTTCCCCAATTCCGCCCAAAATCCCTCGATCATACCCAAAGGGGGAAATTGGGGAAATTTCCAACAGCCAGAACTTAGTGAGATTTAAAAATAATTTTTCTACAAGTTTCTCATTCTCCTACCATAGGATGGCCCCCTAAAAGGGGTTGAAAACCAATCTGGTGTGGAGTTTCCGGAATCCTTTGAGTCCTATAGTAAATCGGTTCATGTAGTCCCGGTGAATGAAAGAATGGTTCCCCCACTCTCGCATACAGGGACTCACATTTGAAGACCTGAACCCCCATACAGATTCTGAAGTTTCATTAGAACTGGCCCAAAACATCCGGAAACATGGGAGTTCGATGAAAAGCTTCACACCCATGTCGCTTACTACGAATAAGCGCTCGGTAAAAGCCGTAAAAGCATTGTGCGGTCGAACCCCAAGATAAATGTGAAAAAAACCCGCAAAATCTAAGTGCTTTTTGTACCTTTTCATTTTTAACTTTTGTGTGAGCACCCCGTAAGTTTTGGTCAAAAATTAGACCCAAGTACTTCACCCTCTTGGAAAAATTGCGGGGGTTTGCTCCTAAATAGAGGAAAGGATGGAACTTTCCTCGTTTGTGGAAAGTATACCCATGGTCTTGCTGGAGAAAATTTGAACCCATATATGTTGCCCACTGTACAACCTTTTTTACTGCAGTCTGCATGCGTCCTTCCCCATCCCGTAAGTTTTTTCCTCCTGGCAGTAAGTGAAAAAAAAAGTCATCCCATAAGATTACTGAACAGACTTGGAAAAACCCTTTCATTCATTTATAGCAAGGGCAACGGGGTCCATTTAAAGACACTTCCCTTTTGTGGGACGTTTCCCAGCTGATTTTCCGGGTTTAGAGAAACTTTTTTCACTCGAACTCTAAACTTCCTGCAGCAAGGGAAAGCTTGTATGAAGGTAGGAAAATGCTCCTCTTAAACCCATTCATACAGCTTCTGGTATCCATGTTTCCCAAAGTGTATTGTAAGCCTTTTAAAGGTCAAAAAAGACTGCTATCGTGACGTCGCGTGCAAAGGGCTATGTATAGCTTTTTCCTCCTCACAAGGCTCTGTGGTCGATCTTAATTCTAAAGCCATATTGATAGGGTCAACCGTTTCTTTTTCTAGAGCCATGTAAACCCTGAAGTTGACCATTTCCCACATTCAATGTAGCTGGTGGGGGAAATTTGGTCGTAATTTCCTGGGCGGAAGTTTTTGCCGGTTTGGAACAGGAATGATTATAGCTTCTCTCCATTGGATGGCACTGGGCCCTCCCATAGATCCTATTAAACATCAAACAAAAACTTCGGTAAGTGGATTATTTGGTAGGAATATCTCATTTTCCTGGGCATCTACGGCGAGCTAGAACAGAGTCCATCTCTTGCACAAAAAAAATTTTGTAGGAAGTTCTGCTGCAGCCTACTAAAGAAGCACGGGTGTTGTTCCTATTCAGCCCGAAAAGTGGAGAATCGAGCAGTGTAAATGCCCCAGAGGAATCTCTCCCATGGATTAGTAGCTCTTTGAAAATCTTTTTTTTTTCTTGATGATTATCCCATCTATCTTCAGGGGCAGGTTGTGACGGTTTGCTTTTCCAGCGTTTTTACGCACTTGTCCCACACCCATGCAAAGGGGGCCCCAGATTTAATTGGGAGGCATACGTCTCCCGACGTCAGTCTACCCTCCTTTAGCACGGCCCCGGCCCTTGGCTGGGGTCTTCTTGAAATTGATAAAGTTACAATGCTGGGCGTCTTTAAATTGCCAAATCCCGCTTTTTTTGCTCTGACAACTTGTTGGCATTCACAGCCCACCATGGTACGGGAGGTGACGGTAAGGGCCCGCTATTTTTTCGGAAGGGATGCTTCGGCTGCAAGGGAAATTTTTTCGTGATGGAGGGTTTAAACGCCTTAAATACAGGGAAATCATTCAAGATCCTTGAAATACTGCGTTAAATTAAAAAGATTCCAGTCCGCTTTTTCAAGTCCCATCTCTGCACTCCATTGGCGGGAAATCACCCCTCCAAAATTTTGGGAAAGTGTCTCCCCAGAGGTGATCCGCCATTAAAATCCCCCAAAGAGTGAATGGATGGGAAACTCCCCAAAGGAGATCTTCCAAATCATTAATGTTCAGATTTGTGGAGGAAGGAATGGATGAAAATGAAAGGGTCGTTCAACCCTATTCTCACAGCCTTCACCTGCAGTGTTGTCTGCAGGGGGAGGGCCGGGAAAGGGAAATTTTACGTACCATTATGCTATTTCCTCTAGAGGCCCATTGTCAAAGGTTCCTAATGGGCTTGGAATCCTCCAGGAAAAGGGGACGATTTTCCTGGTCATAATCTTTGTGGCAACACAAACTGGTTCATGAACTACGATGGCAGTTTTCCCATTTTTGTTTAAATTCTCTGACTTCCATTGGTTAGGGTATCCATTCTTTAATTATTTTTTCATAAGGTGTTTGGCAGAAATTGGTAAAGGTTTCCCCACACCTTTTAGGCTGTCCTTTTTCCCGGATCCTGGGGTACTTTTTAATTTTTGTTTACCTTGGAACTATTTTCCACGGGTTTCCCTTGGACGGGTCAGGATTTCTTTGCCTGGGCAAAGGCGGCCCCGGGAGCCTTTGCTTCGGGGGATTCTGCCTAGCACCAGGGGCCCCCTTTGGGGTTTGGGTGGCGTGGAGCTTCCCAGTTGGGGCCTTGGAGTTTCCTGATGGCTCAAAACCACTTTGGGGGGAGGAGTCCCCTCAATAGACCCCCACTCCTACTCCATTTCTGGTGGAACAACTCACCGGAGGCAGTGCCCAAAAATTTTTGGGACTGGGGTTTAGGAAGGGCAGGTGTGTGCATTGGGGGGGCAAGGGTTGGGGGGAAGGGGTGGGCTAGAACCGAAGCAAAGGCCACCTGGCTGTGCAACGCACAGGGGCATGTCGTTTCCCTCGGGAAACAACTTTCTCCTTGGGTCTTATTCCCAATACTTCCTTTTTCAAATTTGTACATTTTACATTGTTTTTGAAGAAGCCAGGAGCTTTTTGAAGTGGAAACCCAATTTTGGGGACCTGGACAGTTGTATCTCCTTGAGACCTCTTGTACCACCTTTAACATATTCTTGGGTTGCCCATTTTTTTTAAAAAGGGAAAGATTTGGGCCCCTGCCCATAACCCTGGCAGTGGAACACCCATAGGGTTGGGCAAAAGGCTTTCCCTGAGGTGGTACCATCCAAACCTTAAAACCTTTCGGGAAAGGACAAATGTTTAAAATTACAAAAAGAGCGGTGTCATGTTCCAAACCTCAACTTCTTTTTAAAAACGTTTTACTGCCACTCTTAAAATTTTTTCTCTAGTTTTTCTAATAGTTTCTCCTCAGTACCTATCAGGTCCGAAAAAAAAATTCCCTTACACTGATTGAGGGTTTTTGGGGAGAACATGAAACTTGACCCCGGGAATTTGAAATTTTGCACGCAAGGGCACTCTTGTTGGTCCCGAAACCTCAACCATCACTACCATCTCGTTTTGGGGGGGTGCGGGATCATTTTGAATACTTAACAATTTTTCGATGTACTTCAAAAATGTCAAGATCCATGTTTGTACAAAATCAAGGGTCTTCATACTAGGTACTTACTATATAAAACGCTTTCATTTTTTACCGGGAAAGATTTCCTTAAGGGTTTGGGGGGGACTTTTCCTTCTTCCTGGTTTGGGACCCCCCCCCCGGGAACCTTAAAATTTTCCTTTTTTTTTGCCCTTTGAAGTGGAAAGGTTCCAAGTGACAGTGTTTGGCCAAGGAAGGGTCGGGGGATTCGTAGGTTGCCAGGAGAGAGCTAACTTTGTAAATTTTAAAAAACTCATACAATTGAAATTTTTCTTTCCTCACCCCCCCCCCCCCCCCCCACCAGGGAGTCCAACGGGGGGAAGCTATAGTTGGGGTCCAAAATCTCCCAACAGCCACAGGGTTAATGGGGAAAAATATACACACCACTATACAGACTGAGGCAGCGTGGACCTATGCGCTACCGATGAATAGGTCTGCTTGACCCTCCCCCTATTTGACCGGGATTGATTGACCAGGCTTTGATCAAGCCACCCTTCTAACCAGAAAAAAACCCAAAGAGGTGTGTTGCTAGCTGGGGGCAGCGTGCAGCATCGTAACCTCCAGACCCCTTCCGGGTATACGGGTGCCACCCCGGGGCAAAAACATTGGGAGATTTCCCCCGGCCCAAGTGGAATGAACCGGGGTGGGTGCACCACCCTTCTTACCCTTTGGTGCCCCAGGAAGCCTTTTTGTGCATCCCTCACGGGGACCCCTCCAGTATGGGCAGCCCTCTGGCCCGGCTACCAACATTGGGACCCAACCCCCCCCCCCCGCGGCAAGGTGGTTTTCCGTGGGGGGCATAGGTAAAGGGTTTTGGGCTGCAACCCGCTGGGAGGCGAGGCTTTCGCCGAAGCTACAGAGCCCCTGGGAAGGGCCATACACGGTAGTAGCGGCCCTCTTGTGTACCTATGGGAACCAAAGCGAAACGCCGTCTTTTGTCACTGGCCGGCGGGGCCCGTTACCAGGGCCAGGAAGCTCCCTGGGGCCAGGTAAAAAAGAAATAGTTGCCCCAGTAGCGGCGTGAGAACGTGGAAAAGACGCTGCCAAGATGAGGAGAGTTTTTGGACGGTGGGGGCGTGAAAAACAACGTAAAATGGGCCATGACCGGGTCTTGGGGGCGGAGATACCCCCTGGGGGCCACTGCCAATCTACCGCGCCCACACCTCCTCCAGAGCGACCCCACGAGAGCAAAAAAGCCCCCTGGATGAAAGTTTTTTGTGTTTCTGAGAATGTTTACAATTCGGTTCTTTTGTTGAAAAAATTTTTTGTTTGTTCTGAGGACTAATTTTTTTTAAATTTTCTGTATTTTTTCATGTCCAGGTATTCGAGCACTGGGTTTTCTCATGATAGGGGGATAGTGCTACCCCAGTGGGTCTTTGCCCTCGCGCGAAAAGTGTTAACAGAAAGGATGCCGGGCTTTGGTTAACATAAAGGGACCGGGGGCAAATACGCAGCTGGCTGGACGGAGGAGGGGAGGAAAAACCAAGGAACGTGGTTGGTGCTACTCCTGTAAACCCATTGTGCCCTTTGCCCTGAAACTTTTGTTGCCCTGTTATAAGTGTATCATGCAATGTGAATCTGGTTTCCCCCCCGTATTGTGCCTATAGAAAATGTACGGGTAAATAATTGGTTAAAAAAAGGGAAAGACTGTCATTTTTTTTATTTCCTGCCTGCCTCGCCACGGCCTTTCCCCCTCGGGGTTTCGGGGACGTGGGTGTCGGGCCCTTGGAGCGTTCAGTGTTCCGACCCTGTGAATAGCACACCTTTGCCTACCCCCTTTTGTTGGTGGCAGAGAGAACAGGCGCCGGGGTAAAATAATATATATATATTATATATATATATTTTGCATACATCATACATAATATAATATATATAATTTTTTAATATTATATGTATGTATGTATCACATATATATATATATAATTAATATATATTTTTGCCCGGGCCTCGCTCTCTGCCCCCAACACAAGGGAGGCTAGGCAACGTGTGCTTTCACAGGGTGTGAACACTGAAAGCTCCAGAGGGACCGACACCACAGCGTCCAGAAAACCCGGGGGAAAGGCACGTGGCGGGCAGGCAGGAAAAACACAAAATGACAGTCTTTCCTTTATTTACACAATTTTTACCCCTACACTTTTTTATAGGGACAATACAGTGGGAAAAACCCCAAAAGTACATTGCAGATAAGCTTATAAAGGGGAACACAAATTTATCGGTCACAAGGGCACACATGAGGTCTTCACAGGAGTAGACCCAACCACGTCTCTCTCTGTTCCCCCCTCCCCCCTCACAGCCAGCTGGCTGTTTTTCCCCGGGCCCTTCATGTTAACACATGCCCAGGTTCTCCTTTTCTGTTAACACATTTTTGCGAAGACAAAGACCCCTGGCGTCCATCCACCCCTACAGCAGACAACCCTGGCCGACATACTGGACATGAAACAAACTACAGAAAATTTTAAAAAAAATTTGTCCCCAGGGAAAACAAAATTCTTTCAAAAAAAGTAACCTAATTGTAAAACGTTCTCAGAAAAACAAAAAACTTTCATCCAGCGCGGTTTCTTGCCTCGCTGGGGCGCCTGGAGGGGGTGTGGGAGCGGAGATTGGGAGTGCACCCGAGGGGGATTCCTCCCCAAAACCCGGCTCTGGTCCCATTGACGCTGTTTCATCGCCCTCACCGTCCAAAAGCTCGCCTCATCTTGGGCAGCGTCTGCCACGTTTATGCCCGCTACTGGGGGTAACGTCTCTTCTTTTCACCATGGCCCCGGAGTACTTCTGGCCCCTGGGAACCCCACCGGGCCCGTGGAAAACAGACGGTGTTCTCGCCCTTTTGTGAATTCGATAGGTGCATAAAAGAGGGCCCTCTACCGTGTATGGCCCTTCCCCCGGGGCTCTGTACTTGGCAAAACCCCCGCCTCCGCCGGGGGTTATCAGCCCACACACTGCACCTTGCCCCCCTAAAAGGGAAACCACCTTTCCGCGGTGGGGGGGGGTTGAGGGCCAATATCTGGTAGCCGGACCAGAGGGCTGCCCATACTGGAGGGTTCCCATGAGGGTGACCAAAAGGCTTTTTGGTGCACAAGGCCAAGAGAGGGGGTGGTGCACCCCCCCCTGGTTTATTCCACTTGGACCGGGAGAAATCTCCCACATGTGTTTTTCCCGGGGTGGCATCCCGTATTACCAGGGGACAGGAGTCCCGGAGGTTTAGGATGCTGCACGCTGCGCCCTGCAGGAAAACCCCCTTTGGTCCTTTATTCGGGGTTTGACGGGTGGCTTGATCAAAACCTGGTCAAGTCAATCGGCTGGTCAAATATGGCTAGGTCAAGCAACACTAAACATCGGTACGCATAGGTCCCCCCGCTGCCCTCAGTACTGTAATGTGGCTTGGGATATTTCCCATTAACCCCCGTGGCTGTTGGAGATTTTGGACCCCCAACTATAGCTTCCCCTCGTTGGATCCCTGGTGGGGGGGGGGGGGGGGGTAGGAAATGAAAAATTTAAAATTTTTATGGTACTAAAATTTTAAAAGATCTAGCTCTCTCCCCGGCAAACCCACGCAATCCCCACCATTCCCCCTGGAAAATCACATGCACCTGGAACCTTTTCCCGCTTCCAAAGGCAAGAATGGAAAAATTTAAAGGGTTCCCGGGGTCCCAAAACAGGGAAGAAGGGGGAAAAATCCCCCTCAAATTAAGGAAATCTTACCGGTAAATATAAACGTTTCATATATAAGTACCTGTATGAAGACCATTGATTGTGTATAATCAGATCTTTACATTTTGAAGTACATCGAAAATTGTTGAAGATGTCAACATGATCCTCGCATCACCCCCAGCGAATGGTAGCCTGATGGTTGAGGTTTCGGGACCAGACAAGAGGCCTCTGCGGGGAAATGCAACATTCCTGGGGCTCAATTTCATGTTCTCCTCACAAAACCCCCAATCAGTGAAGGGAAATTTTCTTTTCCCCAGACCTGATGAGGTATTCTGAGGGAAACTAATTTAAAGACTAGAGAACTTTTAAAGTAGTGGGAGTAAAACGTTTTTAAAAAGAAAATTGATGGTTTTGGAACGTCAAAAACCAGCTCTTCTTGAAATTTTTAAAACTTTTTCCTTCCGAATCGGGTTAAATTAGGATGGTACCACCTCAAGGGAAGCCATATTTGCCAACCCCTTTCGGGGCTTCCATGCCAGGGTTATGGGTGGGGGAACTCTTGCCGTTTTAAAGAAATGGACAACCAAGAAAATTTAAAGTGTGGGACAAGAGGTCCAAAGGGGATGACAATGCCGGTCCAATATGCTTTACCCCTGCAAAAAGCTCATGGGCTTCTTCAAAACAATGTAAAATGTACAAATTTGAAAAAAAAGTATTGGTAAAAGGACCAAGGAAAGTTGTTTTCCAAGCAAAGCGACATGCCCCGGGGCTGTTTTCACAGCCGGTAGGGCCCCTTTTCTTCGGTTCTAGCCCCTCCTCCTTCCCACCCAACCCCTTTCCCTCCAAAGCACACACTTGCCCCTTTCCCCTAAAAACCCCGTCCCAAATTGTGACACTGCCCCCCGGTGATTTTTTCCACCCCGAAATGGAGTAGGTGAGGGGTCATTGAGGGGAACCTCCTCCCAAAATAGTCTTTGGAGCCCCAAAGGGAAGGCTCCGAGGCCTCACTGTGCAGCTCCACTGCCCCCAAATCCAGGGGGCCCCTTGGGGCTAGGGGGAATGCCCCGAAGCAAAGGCTCAGGTCCGCCTTTGCCCGGGAAAGAATCCTTACCCTTTCCAAGGGGAAACCCGTGGAAACTAGTTCCACAGGTAAACAAATATTTAAAAAGGTTTCTCCCCGGATCCGGGGAAAAGGCGCCTAAAGGTGTGAGGCAAACCTTTACCACAGGGGCTGCCAACCACCTTTTGAAGAAATAAATAAAGAACGGATCCCAATCAATGGAACTTCAGAGAATTTACAAAGGGAAGAAATGCCCCATCTGATAGCTTCTGTAACCCCGTTTTTTTGTATGCCTAAAAAAGGATTATGACCAGGGGAAAAACGTCCCATTTTCCTGAAGGATCCAACCCCTTTGGAACCTTTGCAATGGACCTCAAGAGGATAGCAGTAATGTACGTCAAGATTTCCCTTCCAGGCCCTCCCCCTCAGACAACATGCAGGGGAAGGCGTGAGAAAAGGGTACACGACCTTTCACTTTTTCATCCATCTACCTTTCCCCCACATAATTAACTTAAAGATTTGGGATCTACTTGGGCAGTTTCCAATCCCTTTCTACTCTTGGGAGATTTCAATGGTCGGGATACTCTGGGGGGAACTTTCCAACTTTTGGGGGAGGGGTATTCCACCAATGAGGCAGAGATGGCGATTTAACATGGGACTGGAAACTTTTTAATCAACTGCAGTATTTCAAGGATCTGTGAATGTTTCCAGTGTATTCAAATCGTTAATACCTCACATCACGAAATTTCCCCTTTCAGAAAGCATCCCTTCGAAAAGTAGCGGCCATTACCGTGACCTCCAACCTTGGTCTGATGATTCCAACAAGTTGTCAGAGCAAGAAAACGCATTAACAATTTAAATGACGCCCCCGCATTTAACCCGATCTTACAAGAAAACCCCAGCCAAAAGGGCCCGGGGGTGCAAAGGAGGCTAGCTGACGTCGGGAGACAGTATGCCTCCTCAATTAACTCTGGACCCCCCTTTGCATGGGGGTGGGACAGGTGCGTAAGACCTGGAAAAAGCAATTTCCCTTCACACCGTCGAAGATAAAGGGTAATCATCACAGAAAAAAAAAAAAATGTTTGCAAATGAGCTAGCTAAAAACCGGCAAGTCTCCTCTGGGCTTTAACCTGCTCGTTCCTTTTCGGGCGAACAGAACAACACCCAGTGCGTTCTTAGTAGGACGCAGCGAACTTCCATACAATTTTTTTTTTGCAAGGAAGGGGGCCTGCTTCTCAGCTCTGCCGTAAAACTGCCCGGAAGTGACGATATTCCATACCAAATGATATCTCCTTACCGAATTTCCCGTTAGACCTGTTTAATAGATCTAAGGAGGGCACAGGCCATCCACTGGAAGAAACTATAATCTTCCTGTTCCTAAAACCTGGAAAGATGCTTCCGCACCAGGAAAAAAAGACCAATTTTCCCCCACCCTACTCTGCAACTGATGGGGAAAAAAGGTCAACTTCGGTTGAAATGGCGCTAGAAAAGAAAACGTTTGCCCCAAACAATTGGGTTTGGAAAATTTAAAATCACCACAGATGCCTTGTGGGATGGAAAAATGCATACAGTATCCTTCGCCCCAGCGACTCACTGTAGCAGTCTTTTTTGACCCTTTAAAAAGGCTTCAATCATTGGAAGCGGGTACTCATAAGTGTATGACATTGGTTTAAGAGGAGCATTACCACCCTTTTAAAAAGCTTCCTTGCGAAGGGAATTTAGAGTTTTGAAGGAAACATTTTCCTAAACCCGGAAGATCAGTGGGGCGTCCCAAAGGGGGTCTTAAGTGTGACCCTTTTGCCATTGCTATAAATAAAACGTAAGGTTGTTCCCAAATGCTGTTAGTAATCTGTATGTGGGTACTTTACCGTTGCTCAGAGGGAAATTACGGGATGGGCAAGGACGCATGCAGCTGCAGTAAATCAGGTTTTACTGGGAAAATACATGGGTTCAAAATTTTTTCCAAGCAAACCCCGGGTAACATTTCCCCCAAACAGGAAAATTCCCTCCTTTCCCTATTTGGGGCAAACCCACTGCAAAATTTTAAAAAGGTGAAATACTTGGGGCTAATTTTTGACTCAGACTTACAGGGTGTCACATCAACAGTTAAAGTAAAGGGACAAAGCACTTTGTATTTTTCGGGGTTTTTTCACATTTACTTGGGTGCAGACCGACAAAGCTTCTACGGCTTTACCGAGGCTTTTTCGTAGAACTTGACTTGGATGTGAAGCTTATTCATCTGCAATCCCCCGTTTCCGGGTGTTACTGTTCAAAAAGCCTCAGAATCTGTACTGGGCTTTCAGGGCTTCACCTGTGGAGTCCCCGATGCTGAAGTGGGAAAACCACTTCTTTATTACACCGGGACCATGAAACCCATTTACTATACGAGATACAAAGGATCCGGGAAACTCCTACATCAGATGGTTTTAACCCCTTTGGGATAGCCGATCCTATGGTAGGGGAAAGGGATCTTGTGAAAAACTTAATTTTTAAATCTCCTAAGGGTTTTGGGGGTGTTAATTCCCCAAAATTTCCCCCTGGGCTAATGAAGTCGAGCTGGATTTGGGCGGAATTTGGGAAGGGGAGAGATCTGAAACAGAAGTCAGAAAGAGATTTCTACGCACATTTTTAAGTACCCAAAGGGCAGATGCAATTATACAGTGGTTCAAAACTGAAAATGGTGTGGGCTTTGCAGCAGTGAGCAGAAGGGATGCATCTGGCATTTTCTCTAGCGCCTCGACTTTACTGCAGAGTTTTCATCCCCTCCTTTTCAGCAGTTAAAAGACTAGAGATTTATAAATATTCTTTGGAATTTTTATGATAATAGTAATGTCATGGACTAGTAAATCCAGTTTCACCTATTTTAGTAGGGCGGGGGCATGGTTGGTTTTAGCACTAGGGCACTCATACCCGGATGACCTAGGTTTTTGGGCGGTCAGGGGGGTTTTTATTTATCGAATAATGGGCATTCATTTTTCACTATGTACTTGTCTCCCCCCTTAAATGAAGAATGTTTGGGGGGGGATTTTGACTAGAGGGGCTTTTTGTTTCCTTAGAGGACAAAATTTTTAAAAAATTTAATTTTTTTACCTTAGATATAAACTTTATGCTTTTATTTTTAATTTGTTTATTTTAATTTTTAAATATCTATTGATAGATTTTTTTTAAATTTTAAAAATTTTTAATATTTCTATTTAAAAAAGGTTTCGCCGCTATGACCTTTGCTTTGCCACGGCAGATAATTTAAATAATCAAACAATCAAACGACCCAGCCCCTTGGCAAGGAGGGGCCAATGGAATGTTTTGTGAAATAGTCCCGAATCTTTCACAATGCAGTTTCCCCACTCATATTAATCGCAAATTTAGAGGAGGTCGAGATGAGGCAAAGAGAAAGAGAGAGAAGAAATTTTCTTTATTACTATTTTTTTTTTATTTAATTTTTCAACTTTTATCTTAAAGTGAGTTTCGTATACCCTTTAAAACACAATAAACCCTTAGATAAGGATAAAAGTAAAAAATATGATGCTTTTGTTACATTTAAAAACTTAATTAACAAAACTTTAAAAAAGACATCTTTTTACGTGTTTTTAGGCCCATGTAAATAAAATATTTATGCTCATTGCCGCAGGCGGAGCAAATACAATTATAACGAGGATTTTAAAAAAAAAAAAAATAATAAAAAAAGAATAAAAAAAATCGTTGAACTAAAAAATGTATTATGGAAAAACAAAAACTCAGAAACCCCAGTCCCCTGTTCAAAAGAAATACATTCTTTCAATGTTCCTCCCTCTTTCTTTTTTTTGTATAACCTCGACATTTTATATTTTTAAAAAACAAATAAAAAGAATAAAAACATGTATACATACATATGAGCATTAATGATTTTTTTTTGTGAGTGGTTTTGACGCCTTTTAACCTTCGTCAAATCGGCCGGTTTTTTCGCCTTTGCCGGGGAAGGGGGGCGGGAGGGGGGGGGGGGGCCGACGCTCGCATCACTTTTGTTCTATTTTCTTTTGTTTTTTTTTTCTTTCTCATTTCTTTTTTTTTTTCTTTCTCTCTTTCTTTTTTTTTTTTTTTCTTTTTTTCTTTCTCATTTCTTTTGTTTTTTTTTTTTTTTCTCATTTCTTTTGTTTTTTTCTTTTCTTTTTTTTTTTTTTCTTTCTTTTTCATTTTTTTTTTTTTTTCTTTTTTCTTTCTTTCTCATTTTTTTTTTTTCTTTCTTTCTTTCTATTTTTTTGTTTTTTTTTTTTTCTTTCTTCTCAATTTTTTTTGTTTTTTTTTCTTTCTTTCTTTCTCATTTCTTTTGTTTTTTTTTTTCTTTTTCATTTTTTTTTTTTTTTCTTTCCCTTTTTTTCTCATTTCTTTTTTTTTTTTTTCTTTCTTTTTTTTCTCATTCTTTTGTTTTTTTTTTTTCTTTTCTTTCTCTTTTCTTTTTTTTTTTTCTTTCTTTCTTTCTCTTTTTCACGGCGATTTTTTGCCAGGGGGATAAAAACCATTCCCGGGGTCTTGTCTTGGATAAAAGTCTTTATTGGACTGAGTTTTGTTTGGGATTGAGATAAATTTGTTTTTTTTTTGGGACTAGATAACAGTTTTTTTAATGAGATAACATTTGTTTTTTTTTGGACCGGATAACAGTTTGATTGTTGCTTAGCGAGATTTGTTTGTTTTTAGATGGGGAAACATTTTTGATTTTTTTGGGGTGAGATAAGTTTGATTTTTGTTTGGACCGAGATAACAGTTTTTTTTTTTCTGCCGGGCCCCGGGAAAACAGCGAAAAGATTGAAGGAGTTTAAATTGCTGCTCGGAGACCAAGAGGGGGGGGAGGGGGGCAGGGCTCCCGCAAAAGCCCAAAGGGGGAAACTTCCCTTCCATAAAGCCTCAAAGACGATCCCAGGTGAGGACACGGTTTTTTCCCCCTTCTTTATAAAGTGAATTGTTTTTTCCCCCCCCCTTTTTTTTTTCCCAAAATTTGGCCCAGGGCTTTTGCTTGTTTTTGAATTAATTCTGGTTCTTTTTCGAAACAAGGAAAGCCCCGGTGAGAGGATTATTTTTAATAAATTCCGGCAAGGGTGGGTACAAAATTTTTAATTTTGGTCGGTATTTTTGGGGGAAGGGAAGGGATGAAAAGGGTGGGGGAAAAAAATTTTTTTTGTTTTCTTTGTAAAAGGGGGGGGTTTGGGTTTTTTTTGTTTTTTTTTTTTTAAAAGAAATACTATACTGATGAAATCCTCTCATCATCATTCTAGATCATTTTATTTGTTTTATTAACGGTTTTTGGTTTCATTTTTTGATTCGTAATTTATTTTTTCAGAAAAAGTGACATCCAGAAAAGCACAAAAGCAAATTACCCCTATCCCCATCCGGATGGTACTTTCAAAAGCTTTTTAAAGTAAAACAAAACAAGGAAAGATTTATTTTTAAATTTTGTTTGTTAGTATGTACGCCGTGGGTTTTTGTCTCTGTGCGAAAATGTTTAACTGAAAAGGATGACCGGGGCATGTTTAACATGGGGGGCCGGGGAAAACAGACGCGCTGGCTGTGACGGAGGAGCGGGAACAACCCAAGAGAGACCGGTTGGGTGCTGCCCCTGTAAAACCTCGTGTGTGCCCTTGTGCCTGATAAACTTTGTGTTCCCCTGTTAAAGCTGTACTGCAGTGTACTGCGGTTCCCCCCTGTAATTCCCTAAGAAAAGGGTAGGGGTAAATAACTTGTGAAAATAAAGGAAAGACTGTCATTTGGTTTTTTTCATCCCTGCCTCGCCAAGGGGGTTTTCCCCCTCGTGGTGTTCAGGACGCTGTGGGCTCGGTGCCTTTTGGGCGTTCAGTTTTAACAACCTTGTGGAAAAACCCCCCGTCTGCCTAGCCTGCCTTGTTTTTGGGTGACAGGAGATGAAGGGCCCGGGCGAAACAAATTGTCGGATGGATGTCAACTGCCCCCTGCTCATGGCCACCGGTCTGCTGTCAAGTATAGGTTTCCCCACACCTGCCCGACTTTTTGGCCGTGAGCTCAGGCTACCTGGTTTTGGGCCACGGGGCGGCCCCCCGCGTAATTGCCAACTGTCCATCCGCTATGCGGTGGCACTGCAGGAGAACCTGGCAAGGTTGACCGCGATGCGTGGGAAGCTCAAAGGGAGCCCGGGCCCTGCCATGAAGGAACCTATGACCGCCATGAGGAATGAGGTACAAAAAGGTGACAGAGTGTGGCTCTAAACCCCGTCGAAAAGGGGCCTCGCCGAACTACAACCCCCGGAAGGGGCCTACACGTGGTAGCGGCCCTCTCTGTGTCACCTATCGAAAATTCGCAAGGGCGAAAACGCCCTCGGTTTCCCCGGGGACCGGGTTGGCATTACCTGGGCCAAAAAACTACTCCTGGGGGATGGTGAAAAAGAAGATACTTTCCCCGTAGGCGTGGGCGTGGCGACCGACCGAGATGAAAAGAGCATTTTGGGCGGTGGGGGGGGATGCAAAACCCCCAAAGGTGACCTACCGGCTTGGGGGAGAAGATACCCCTCGGTGCCACTGCCAACTACCCCCGCCCCCACCTCCTCCGAGCGACCCCCCGAGGCGAAAAAACCCCCTGATGAAAGTTTTTTTGTTTCTGAAACTGATTTTTCAATTACGGTTCTTTTTTTAAAGAATTTTGTTTTTTCCTGAGGGCTAATTTTTTTTAATTTTCTGTATATTGTTTCGTTTAGGTAGTCAAACAAAGGGTCGTCTGTTGATAGGGGGGGATATGCTACGCCGTGGATCTTTACTCTGTGCAAAAGTGTTACATAAAAGGGTGACCTGGGGATGTGTTAACATGAAGGGGCCTGGGCAACAAGCAAATGCTGTGAGGGAGGGCGGGGGAAAAGCCGGGACGGATTTTGGGTGCTGCTCCTGTGAAGACCTGTGTGTGCCCTTGACCTGATAAAATTTGTTTTGCCCTGTTATAAGCTGTATCGTGAGTGTGACGCTGGGTTTCCCCTGTATTTTGCCTAAGAAAAGGGGACGGGTAAATAAATTGTTAAAAAGGGGAAAAAAATGTCATTTTGTGTTTATTTCGCCCCGCCTCGCCACTTGGCGTTTCCCCCTGGTGTTTTTAGGACGCTGGGTGCTCGGGGCCCTTTTAGCTTTTTCAGTGTTCACGACCTTTGGATAGCCTGCCTTGTGTTGGGGGCAGAGAATGAGCGGCCGGGGTAACATATTCCTCATTAATGTTATCATTATTACTATTCTTATTTCTTGCATTATTTATATTAGTTCTTTTCATCATTTTAAAAGTGTTTTTTTTTGTAATCACATTGTTTTTATCAAAAAAAATTTTGTTAGTACATGGGTTTTTCCTTCAAAATTGGCTGAGCCTAGGGGGTTTCCACCCATCAAGGCCTTCCCGATTCCTGACCATGGGACTGATTCCCCGCCATGGCTACAGAACAACTGACCAAAAAGAAATTTTGGGGATGCAAACTCCAACCTGGGGAAAAGGAAAAGGGTAATACTGGGGGAAAAAAGGTTTAAAAAAAAA